>NC_133328.1:453280808-453580808 GCF_042186555.1 Aquarana catesbeiana | reverse complement strand
GCAAAATCGCTACCTAAAATTTTTTACCCCAATGCAGCGAACGCATTAAGGTAAAACAGGCTAAATAAATAAATATGTCCATATTAATAAAAAGAATGTGCAGTTTTTCTTTCTTGCATTGGAACCTACAAAGTAATGCAACCATGTTCAGAGCTCAGGTTCCCATAGACCAGCGGTTCTCAACCTGGGGGTCAACTGCCGATTTGCCAGGGGGTCTCGAAATCTGGCCGAGATGGACCCGAAGTTACTGTGTTACACCGGAGTCTGTCAGTCTCGGCCAGCGAGATGTCACTTCCGGGAGATGAGAGACCGCACAGAAGTGAAGTTCCGTCACCGCCATCTTGGTACTCTCGTCCGCAGTAAGGCTACACTTAGAAGTCGGCAAGCAGACATCTTTTTACACCCACTTCGCTTGCTGAGGACGAGTCTACCAAGATGGCGGTGACAAAATGTCACTTCCAGTTAAAACAGACGGCTTGCTGATTCTGACGGAACACCAATGACTTTGGTAAGTCAGAGATACTAATTAATAAAAGCATTTTTGTACATCAAACGCAGCCACTGTGCCATATCAATGCTCCCACTGTGCCCCCCCCCGCCCGGCACTTACCCTGTCTCTCGGTGGGGCATTTTATTCATTTGTAACTTATATGTTACGTTTAAATAAATATTTTAGCTGTATATTAGAGATTGTTTTTGTGATTAATCACTACGCTTTAAGATGTTAAATTTGTAAGAATGAAAATACATCCTGCATATCAGATATTTATATTTCGATTCATAACAGTCGCAAAGTTACAGCAACGAAAAGACCAACGAAAATAATTTTACTGTTTGGGGTCACCACAACTTGGGAAATTTTATCAAGGGGACACGGCACTAGAAAGGTTGGGAACCACTGCCGTAGACTATTTCTCCATCCCAGACCTATGTTTTAGGTATAAACTTACAGTCATGGGGCTGAAGGAAGTAGAAATGGACTACAAGTGCAGTGATGTCATGAGGTCACTGTGCTTACACGCCATTGAGAAATACATTTTTATTTTTTTCTCTCTATATACAGTTTTCTCCTGTACATCTGCACCAAATTCAAATAATGACAAGATGCTGCAGGGTAGAGTAACCCCTGAATGAAAGAGAAGTACAGAGGATAAAAGCCAAATAAAAAAGGTGACTAAACCCTTGGGAAAACTTCTGCAATTACAAGCAAATTCTCATGAATGCATTACCATCAAGGGAATTGCCAAAGCAAACATTCACATACCCAAAAGACTAATCTTTTTAATTCACACGGGCTATGTTGTTTATGAACAGGATACCGAAATAGACTAGTATAATTACTCTTTATTTTTTTTATTTTTTTTCATAGATTATCTTTTTTTTTTTGGAAAGTAACATGTAAGAGGAAAGCTTTCGAAATTGAGACACAGATTGCATCTTAAAGTGCTTGTATAGTCTTTTTTTGAACTTTTACCTACAAGTAAGCCTATAAGGCTTACCTGTAGGTAAAATTAATATCTCCTAAACCTGTACACTTTAGGAGATATTTACTTTTCATGCAGCCGCAGACATCATGCGGCGCATGCGCTGTTAAGGCCCAGCTGAAGGTCCGGCAGAACTGGCAGACCTTGCCGGGAAAACGACTCCAGTGCGCATGCGCGGGAGTGACGTATCGCAGCTTTGGCCACTCACAGAGCCAGAGCCGTGATACCCGGAAGACACGCCGAGGCAACATGCCAGCTCCCTCGGCGTGGGTACCGGCGCCTCGTTCTAAGGTATTTCATAATGAGCTAGTATGTATGGTGTCACACTGTGATGGGCACTGAGTGCATGGTGTGGCACAAGCCCAACTGCTGTGAATTACGGAGGGAGCTGGGGAATAAAAAGGTACAAAGGAACATTTTTAAAAATGTTTGGAAGGATACAGATTGATTTCTATTGCTCATTAAAATGTAAGCAATGAGTTTAAGGCTCTGTTTCCACTAATGCAACTTGTCATGTGACTTTGGACACAAAGCCGCATCACAAAGTTACAGCCATTTGATTTCAAATGGCAAACGTTCCTATCTATGCGACTTTGAAAATCAACGTCTTTGAAAAGGTGCCTGCACTACTTTTATGCAACTTTGATCCAGAGTGTAAAATTGGATCAAAGCTGCACAGCTTTGGAGACGCACTAGTGGAAACGTAGCCCAAGGCTAGAGTGCGACTTTGATGCGACTGAGTGTAGCTTTGATCCAACTTTACACTCTGGATCAAATTCGCATCAAAGTAGTGTGGGTGCCCTATCAAAGTCACTGATTTTCAGAATCGCAAAGATGGGAACGGGTGCCACTGAAATCAATGGGCTGAGAATTATGTAACTTTATGTGTCCAAAGTTGAATCAGTTCCCCATGCGTCTAGTGGACTGGATGGCCAACAGGTGTAAACAGGCGGTCCGTTAACATCCGACCACCCATAGAGTAGAGCGGCTGTGTCGACACAGGCAAACCACCCGCCTACTCAGCAGGGATCAGCTGACAGATTCCCTGCTGAGCTGGCGGAGTCCGCTCCATGTGAAAAAGTGTTCTCATCAAATGACTGGTGTTATAAATGATCACATGTCCAACACCAAGGCAAATGCAGATCAGACAAGATGGTAGCTTTCTTGGCTGTACAGCTGGATTCACACTAGTGCAAATTGGATCCAGCTCTCTCCACATCCAATTCGCAGGACAGGAGAGTGTGACCGGCTCTCTATGGAGTCGGTTCGCACATCTCCGTGGCGGCTGCGAAGCAGCTTTCACAGGAGTCCCGTGCGTCTTTGGCTCCGTTTCAGGCCCGAATTCAGGCAAAGATTCGGCCCGGACTCGTCCATGAAACGGAGAACAGGGACGCACCAGACCCCTGCTGCGAGCTGTATCCGGCATCAGTGTGAACCCAGCCTAAAGGATGGGAGGGTGTAGCTACACTTTCATTACCAGACCAAAATTTTTTAAAAGTTTTTGTATGCACCCATTTTATTTAGCAATAATTTCCTAAAGGCCAAGTCCACCATTTATAGCACGTTTCATGTTGACCCCACCCCCAATTACCTGAATCGCAGAGTGCTTCTCCCCACAGGTTCCCATTTATTTAAGAACTTGGCACAGCTGTACGTGGCTCTACCCACACAGCTGCATCATTCATTCACACTGATATGCGAATGATGAGACAAAGTCCCATATATCACTGTGACTGTCAATTATTCACAAGTGTGGTGTCATCACGGTGATTTAAGGGCTGGTTCTCACAATTTCTGCAATCCAGATGTATTTACATGTTTTTGGATATGTTTTCAATGCATTCCAGTGCAGTTTTCTTCCTCTTATTTTGACACTTGAAAAATCTGGACATAGCGCATTCCAGAGAGAAAGCAAAAAAAATAAAATACAGCTAGTTCTACTTTTGTTGACTACACTGGAACTGACCGCACTGTTGTGAACTAGGGCCATTGGAATACATGGAAAACACTGTGCATGTGTTTGAGGCAGATTTAAAAAAAAAAAAAAAAAAAGGAGAAAGAAAACCACACACACACACACACACACTTGGAACAAAGTGTGTGAACCAGCCCTTAGTCCATGGATACCTCCTCAAGAAGTCTACAGTGGCCGAATTATTGTACCCGCAATCCACTACAATAATGGGTGTAGAACATTTTTTTTTTCAGTTAACAAAAAAATATTTTATTTATTTACTGGAGAAGGAAGGAAGGAAGGAAGGAAGGAAGGAAGGAAGGAAGGAAGGAAGGAAGGAAGGAAGGAAGGAAGGAAGGAAGGAAGGAAGGAAGGAAGGAAGGAAGGAAGGAAGGAAGGAAGGAAGGAAGGAAGGGAGGGAGGGAGGGAGGGAGGGAGGAAGGAAGGGAGGAAGGGACTGCGGCTCTGTGTCTGAATGGGGACACACACAGCCGCAGCTCGGGAACCATAGAGGGACCCAAAAAGAGGAGGATCCAGGCTTTGCACAGAGCAGGCAAGTATGACAGGTTTGTCCCCCCCCCCCCCCCCCTTTTAAAAATGAGACTCTAGTACTAATTTAATGTGGAATTTTCCCCATTCATGCTATTCCTATGGATGAAGAACATCTGACCTGGAGAGAAAACAACCTAACATTTTTTCAGAAAATTTGTATGGAACGAAAAAGATTTTTTTTGGATCCTCCCATCTATTGGGAGAAACTACAGTGGCATTTTGTGGAGCAAAAGAGCAGATGGTTTCTGCCTTCACATGCTTATATATGTTGTTAGAAAATAAAGATGTTGTGTTGCTATACAATTAGAAAAATACATAAACACATTATAGGTAAATAAAGTCCCAACAGTCCACACATCTTGTGCATCTTCATATTTCAATATGTGCTCCGTCACTAGGGGAAATACTCACTCGCCTCAGGACAAGCCCCTTAAAAGTGCCAACACAGCACAATTGGTAATCAATCCTGTATACCAGATAGTGGGTCCTCTGCTAATTTCCTCATCTGATGATGGAACTTTCCCATCTGGGATGACTCCAAAGGACTCTCAGAATAAGCCTAGGTTCACATTGATGTGATTTGGCATGTCAACCCTGTTACTCTGTTGTATCATATTGCTTAACAGGGTCTTGCAGCATCCAGATCAAGTAATGATGCACACCGCCTGGCTCCCCCTTTACGCATTACACCACTCTCCCATGTGTCTTCTTAGTCACCTTCTAAAGAAGCCCCCATGGGAGAGCGGTGTAACACGTAAAGGGGGAGCCAGGCAGCATTCATCATTACTTGATCTGGATGCTGTGAGACTCTGTTGCATCATATTGCTTGTTTTTAACTGAATAAATGTGAGTGCATCCCCATAAGCTTGGCTGGTATGCTCTTATGCATTTTAACCACAATACTGCACGATTATTTCTTTTAGCCTAGGTTCACACTGCTGCGCGATTGAAATTGTGCAAGCTCAGCTGAATTCGCACAAATTCATTCTCGCATGTCAGTCCGACTTCAGGGGCGATTTTAGAGACATCTGTGTGGGTTCCTGCACAGATGTCTATTAAAATCACACCCAAAGTCGCCAATAGTACAGAAAGTACTTTTGGAAATCTGTGCAGCACCACAAATGCGGCGTCATACCGATTCGGACAGTGCCATTGCCAGCAATAGCCGCCCATTTGACATGCCAAATCACATCAATGTGAACCTAGGCTTATTCTGAGTCCTGTGGAGTCATCCCAGCTGGGGAAGTTCCATCATCAGATAAGGAAGCAAGCAGAGGACCCACTATCTGGTATACAGGATTGATTACCATTGTGCTGTGCTTACCATCGTGCACTTTTGAGGGTCTTGTCCTGAGGCAAGCAAGTATTTCACCTAGTGACGGAGCACTCGTTATATGGTAGAGCACAAATTGAAATATTGAGATGTACTAGATGTGTGGACTGTTGGGACTTTATTTACCTATAATGTGTGTTGTGTATTTTTCTGATTATATAGCAATTTTGTAGCACAGGAGTTTATTGTTACCCAATATTTATGAAAGTCACTGTTTTTTGTTTTTTCAGTTGATTGCTCTCTATTCGGCAGCGCTATCACAACTTTTTTCTTTACCAATTGCATGTTAGGATGCATTCGCAGGGGTGTTTAGACACTCTGCGAATCCCAGCAGCAAGAATTTACCAATTCCTGCAGCTAGAATTGACAGCTTTGCATGGATAGCAGCGCACAGTTCAAAGATGGGCTGTCGGCAGCCACAGCTATTTAGGACTGGTCACACAGCAAGCAATTACCTGCGCAAATTATGGCTAGACACACATTTTGCCAGAACAACTGCAATTCTGTTCAGTTATGTGAACCAGATACTCCTGAAAGAAAGTGCAGGCAGGCCCTTGACCTCTCTGCATTGTAGTTTGCAGAATATATGAATGAACGAATGAATATTATATATATATATATATATATATATATATATATATATATAAATAAAAGAGGGCGATGTCTTTTTAAAACAGAGGTATCAGGTATAAGGTTGGCTGAACAAAATGACAAATCCTTTGGAAAATAACATAGTTCACATGTATGCATTTTCCTGGAGATCTGCTTTAAAATACATACAGTACTTACTAATTCAATTTCTTGTTCACTAGAAATTTTTAGCTGTCAGTACAAGTTCACAGGTACCACTATTTATAATGTATAGCATATTTGCCAAATACAACTAGATTAGCAATATAATGATGATGTGACAAGGCCTGGGAAACCTTTTGTTACTGCCAACTATTTCTCATTAATGCATTACTATTACAAAAGAACTACCAAAGCAAGCGATCACATAGCCTTGATGACTAATTTAATTCACACGGGCTATGTTATTGTTTATGAGCAGGACGCTGAAGAGCCTGCAAAGGATTAGAAGAAATTATAGGTTTCCTGGCATGGAGTATCAAGTAATTACAAGAGGGATTTTTTTAGCCTCTTAAATGGTAGACACCCTTACAGATCTGCATCGGTAAATAGCATCAAACATTATAAACTGGTGATATTCAGAAATCTTACATGACTTTTAAACCAATACTTTAAGCATCTGACTTGATTACAGTAACATGCATACAACATAAATAGTTAAAGAGTATGTTAAGTTAACATTCCATATCCCTGGTATGTGACTACTATACTATGTATGAACAAGTATCCTATTCTCTTTGTATTACTTCCTTTGTGTGAAATCCCTGGTGTTTCTGCCAGTCCCTCTGCTCTCCAATTAAAACCTGACCACACTAGGCATAAGAGTAAAGCATGGTCAGTTCTCTAGTTGTGCTCTCCTCCACCCCATCGCACCAACCAACCTAACTGTGGGGTTGATCTACTAAAACTGGAGTGCAAAATCTGGTGCAGCTCTGTATAAAACCAATCACTTTTTTATGTCAAAGCTTAATTGAACTAGCTGAAGTTAAAACCCGATTGGCTAGTATGCAAAGCTGCCCTAGATTTTGCACTTTCCGGTTCTAGTAAATCAACCCCAGGGTGTCGTGTTAAAAAAGACCATATCACAGCACATTAGTGTGAATGAGCCCTTAGTGATGTTGTACAGGGATGACATGCTGATAAGAAAAAAAAAAAAAAAATCCAGGTATATATTTTGGTTGTATGTAAAATACAAATTTTTAGAGAAACACACTAATACAATAAAATGTCCCTTTTATATTTGTTCAGTATTTTCCACTTGTATTACTTATCATTTTACAATTTAAAATATTCATAAAGAATGTACAAATAAAAAAAGTCACCTCATTTCTGAATGAGAAACAGAGCTGCCTTTGTGTTTGAAATGTCACAAGTCATTCACCTGTAACAAGTAACTATGACGGCATGGCTATCTCAAACCCTTTGTAAAATGGCACTGATCTGGCTCAAAGATGACAATGCCTTCTTATACAGCACCATTCAATTTGCCAATATGGCAAAGATCTGGATGAACAAAGAGACTGCTTTGAATAGACAACTGCAATGCAACATGGTAAATATTCCGCTTCACAGCTTTCATGGGATTACTATAAACACATGAATCCATTTACTCCTTATAGCATGGAAACCCCCCCACCTGAGAGCAAAGAACAATCAGCAGACAAGTACAGTTCTCGTGCTAGGAAATGCTAAAAAATATATAAATATACTCTTCAAAGCTTTCCAAGTCACCAATCCAGAACAGGTTGCAAATAACGTCTGACTTTGGTTGAAATACGCTTGTTCCAGATCAGTAACAAAGTATAAAAGCCACAGTACACAAGAAAGCCATCAATGGCAGGCAACATATTTCTCTAACTTGAGGCATCCTTTATAGATATGGAACTTTGAACTATTTAGCCAAAAATTTAAAGTCCAACTCTGGAAAACACAAGAACCCCCTCCCACCGCCTCTAACTAATCAATAGCATAAAACAAAAGTTCTCTTTTTAGTTACCTAATGCCATGGTCATCAGATACTCCAGTCACAGTTTTATCTTCTGCCTATCTTTTGTATCCGGCAAGGTCCTTCTTCAGGTATCCGCATCACTGCCTATGTGATGTGGACACCTTGTTGGCTGTCCAGTGGCATGGTTCTTTCATGATCCAGAAGTGTGTAGTCAAGGTTAACACATTTCCCAGGCTCCTCTCGTAAACCTTTAGAGATCTCCGATTCTTTATCCAGCTGGGATTTTACCACTAACACATTTGGCAATTTAGGATCACCTGGAACTCAGTCAGTGCTCTAGAGCCAGGGGGAACAGACAAGTCATGTCTGTGAGAGCTGTAAAGTTTGGTGGAACCTGTAAAATTATGTGGCGACTAATTGTATGTGTTCAGCCTGCTAGTTAGGACATAAAATTTGTGTAGTTAGTTAGTGCCAGGAAACTACTAGGATATTGTTTTGGAGTTTTTGCCCAGTTTATTTTGTGGAAAAATGTAAAGCACCTGTAAGGCCCTTTTCACACAGGCAGACCGATCCGGTCCACGTGTAGTTTTTTTTAGGCGAACCCGATCGGACCATTCATTGCCCTCTATGGAGCAGCGGATGTAAACGGACATGTGTCCATTTACACCCATCGACATCTGATCCTATCTGCTAAAAACAGATGGATGGAATCGATTCCCTATCTCTCTGGCAGATCGAATGACCATCATATGTAAACAGACAGTCGGCCCGTTACCAACTGACCGCCAATAGAGGAAAGCAGGCTGTGCCAGTGTTTGCTCTGCATAGGAGAAGCGGACAAGGACTCGTCATCTGCCTGCTCAGCGGGGGATCAGTGGAATGATCCTTCAGTGAGAAGGAGGATCCCCTGGCAGAAGTTCACTTTTGTGAAAAAGCCCTAACAGGACTTGTAGTGACAAACAGTGCTGTGTTTATTGGTGCAATTTACATCACTGGACTGGTATTTGTGCCTGAAAGTGTGCTCACCCCAGGGAGCTTTGTTTTGAATCTAAATCTTAACGGTAGGACGTTTAATTTGCTAAAGCACAGGGCATAACAATTGCCATGGTTCCCCTCTTTTTTTTTTTTTTAAATATGAAATACCTGTTCCAGGGTATCCCATATCACAGCTGCTGAGCTCCTCCAGCAACTTCCTTTCTACCTGCACATTAGTGCTCTGGAATGGCTCCTTATATTGAAAATGGTGGACCATGCCTGCGCAACATGTGTCTGCACAACCGCTTGTAGTCTCAACCAAGGGTGCATTAGACAGGATGACAAGGCAAGAGCACAAATGGGACACAGTAGTCACCCCATAACATTAAGTGCCTGAACAAGAACCTCCATAGCTTCATGGATATTCTTTTACTAAAAGCTACAGATTTAATAAGATTAAAGACCGCATTTATAATTACATTAAGCGATTAGGGCTGTCAGAGGATTCCTGTGGCAAGATCACAGGCGTGTGAAAACAGCTACAGCCAGAAAGTCTGTACCGTCCAATAACAGGCTGACAGGAAACATGGCTATCCACCGCTGTTCACACGTATCCGCACATCCAGAGGTTACCTGCAGTCAGGAACAGAGGATCAGTCCTGCATCTAGGGCCCTTATGATTCCAGGGATAGGGTTTTTTTATCTAGATTACGCAGCGGATTTAAGTGATTGGGTTCAGCTCTAGATTATGCTACAGTCCTCTCGGCTTTCAGTGATCCAGGGCTAGATCATGCCAGGGTCCCCAGCGATCGGGGGGGTTGAGATCTAGATCATGCCAGGGTCCCCAGCGATTGGGGGGGGGGGGTTGAGATCTAGATCATGCCAGGGTCTCCAGCGATTCCAGCGATCGGGGGGGGGGTTGAGATCTAGATCATGCAAGGGTCCCCAGCGATCGGGGGGGGTTGAGATCTAGATCATGCCAGGGTCCCCAGCGATCGGGGGGGGGGGGTTGAGATCTAGATCATGCCAGGGTCCCCAGCGATGGGGGGGGGGTTAGGATCTAGATCATGCCAGGGTCCCCAGCGATCGGGGGGTTGAGATCTAGATCATGCCAGGGTCCCCAGCGATCGGGGGGGGTTGAGATCTAGATCATGCCAGGGTCCCCAGCGATCGGGGGGGGTTGAGATCTAGATCATGCCAGGGTCCCCAGCGATCAGGGGGGGTTTGAGATCTAGATCATGCCAGGGTCCCCAGCGATCAGGGGGGGTTTGAGATCTAGATCATGCCAGTGTCCCCAGCGATCGGGGGGGGGGGGGGTTGAGATCTAGATCATGCCAGGGTCCCCAGCGATCGGGGGGGGGGTTGAGATCTAGATCATGCCAGGGTCCCCAGCGATCGGGGGGGGTTTGAGGTCTAGATCATGCCAGGGTCCCCAGCGATCGGGGGGGGGGGGGTTTAAGATCTAGATCATGCCAGGGTCCCCAGCGATCAGGGGGTTTGAGATCTAGCTTATGCCAGGATCCCCAGCGATCGGGGGGTTTGAGATCTAGCTTATGCCAGGATCCCCAGCGATCGGGGGGTTTGAGATCTAGCTTATGCCAGGATCCCCAGCGATCGGGGGGTTTGAGATCTAGCTTATGCCAGGATCCCCAGCGATCGGGGGGGGGGGGGGGGGGGGGTTAAGATCTAGCTTATGCCAGGGTCCCCTCTGATTTCAGTGATTGAGAGTTACATCTAGGATTACACCAGGGTACATTCTGGTTTCAGTGATCACATACAGATGTGGATTGTGCTGGAATCCTGTGTACAGTGTGACTACTCCACCCAACATCACGATGTACGTAATGGTATGGCTTGTCAAACCCAGAAAACAATCACCAGTAATTATTAGGTGTCTTTAATGGGCCCCGACAAGGAAAAGCACTTCCCTGGAATAGTTGAGCTAGTGCCCATGACAAGTTGTCACAACGATCTCTCAGCCTTGATATTGGACATGATTAAACATGAATAATGAGATGAAGAGTGACAGGGCTGGCCTGCCTTGTACAGGGAGAGATGAGGACACACACTGCCAGTAATGTATACACACACACAGTCCATACTCACTCCATAAAGCGGACTCCAGCGGTTCTCCTCGTCTATGCTCTTGAACTCGTTCTCCATGTCTCCAATGTCCGGCTTCTCTCTAAGGAACTCCGCTCTCACAGCTCTCCGCTCGGCCGCATCGCTCCTCGGGCACTCTTGGCACACCGCAGCGCTGTTTACGAGAAGAGAAGAGGAAACCAGCTCCGGCCCTGATCTGCGACAGCAACAGAAGCACCGGCCTCCCAAGCCACACCCTCTTCCGGTTAGCGACACGCCCATCTCTCCGCATTATTCGCTCAACCTGCCTTTGGCAACCGGCACTGTAGCCGAGCAGCCAATAAACAGCGAGTTTTGACAGATAGTCCTAGCCCATTGTTGTTGCTCCTCCCATTTGGAGATCCCCTGTAGTACGTGAATAAGGGCTAAAGTAAGGGCAGCGGTAAAGGGCGGCCATGGTTGATGTGGGCATAGTTGGGTACTGCTCATGACTGATGTTGAATTGGTGAATTTAGGGGAACCAAAGTGGTAGTGAGTGCAGAAAGATGCCTAGACCTAGGCATGTAGATTGGCCAGGTTTGTGTGACATCCATTCATTAGTCATCACTGTGTTCTTGTCAAACTTTTATAATAAAGCCTAGTACACACGATCAGAAAATCATAAGAAAAATACCGCTTTTTAAGTGATCATATCATAATCGGTAGTACACAGCTTTGGAGAGATGATCAGGACAAGTTTTCTGTGAAATTATCTAATAGGACAAGCGCAAACATTTTTCTCGTAAAATACCAGATCAAACAATTTTCATGTAATCAGTACAGTTTTCAGAGAAAATACAATACGTCACATTACTTCTGAATGTTTATTCTGTCGTATGAGAATTTTTGTAACTTTAGTAACCTCATTTAGATATGAGACTAGCATGCAAAACAAAACAGGAGACCATTCGTCCTATAATCTCATTGTGTGTACCAGGCTTAAATGTATAGCTAAAGCTGGCCATAACACAATAGAATTGGATTGTACAATGTCTTTAAAGCTGGACAAACGCTATACAATCTGATTGTATGGTAAGTTACCAAAACTATGCAATAGGAGGACACACCTAAACATTTCATCTGTATAAAATTAGGTAGGCCCTTGTACTACATAGTTGATGGTAGATCTAAAGAAGGTTGCATAATCAGATTATAGAGTGTACGACCAGCTTTTGGCATGTTTGTCCCATTTAGGAGATTTCCCATCACCTCCTGTCCTGTAAACAAAACAAGAAGTGAGGGAACAACCTTAGGTAAATCTCCTCTTAGACATTGTCATTGTAGTAAGTGTACCCTTTGAAAGATTTCCTATCTATACGTGTTCTGGTGACAACTCAAAATTTGGGTTCTTCCTTCACTTTCAATTTCCGGTGACATTGATGACCAGGACAAACTGAGAAATGTTAAAGTGGTTGCAACCCAAATAGGTAGATTCACTGGCAGCCCCTCTCTTGTATGCAGCAATAACGCACTCTGAAAGTGTTTTTTTTAAAACAGAGCCTCTAAATACCCTTTTTTCTGTTATCTTCAGGCCGGTCAAGTGACTCCTGGCCGCTCTCCTACTCCGATCCAGGGCTACAGCGGGAAGAGCCGAGATCTCCCTTTCACATCAGCCAGGGAGTTCACGTGACTGGCGGCTCAGCCCCTCCCGCTGTAGCCCTGGATCAGAGAAATAGAACATCCGAGGGTCTTGTGACTGGCCTGAAGATATGTGAAAAAGGTATTTAGAGTCTTTGTTTTTTAAAAAAACTTACACTGTGTGTTATTGCTGTATACAAGCGAGGGTCTGGCAGTGATATTTTTTAAACTTGTATACTAATAGAGGCGGGAGGGGAGGGCGGAAAGGGTGGGGAGACAGCTCACACAAACACAGAAGCTGACAGGCAGGGAGGAGGGGGAGAGGAGGACAGAGGAGAGCTGCGGATGACAGAGGCATGTAAACTGACCACGGTGTCAGGGCTCAGCAGCCATCATACACTGGGGTCAGTTTACAGAGGGGAAGGCAGAACCAAGCAGGATCAGCCAGGTATTTTACAGTTTAGAGAGGGGCAGGTTACACAGCACAAGCACTGTGCTGTTTAACCTGCTATAAGGGAACAGCATTTATCTTTTTATTTAGGGTTACAAACATTTTAATCTCTCCAGTGAGGAAGCAGATAGCACAAAAAAATAAATAAATAAATAAATATGAACTCTCTTCACTCTCCAATACAAAATTTTTTTTATGTTTAGTTAGGCTATTTCAGGGTGCTTTGAAAGCCAAACGAAACCTTTCTATCCTATACAGCCAAAGAAGCTGCCATCTTAGCCTGTGTTTGATCTGCACATGCCATGGTGATGCACAAGTGATCAGCAGGGATGAGCTCAGGCAGGTTCGGGCACAAGTTTGAGCTTTCCTCCCCTATAACCTGTCAAGGTAGACAGACAATCTAATGCCGCATACACACGATCGGATTTTCTGACAACAAAACCGTGGATTTTTGTTCAAAGGATGTTGGCTCGAACTTGTCTTGCATACACACGGTCACACAAATGTTGGCCATAAATTCAGAACGTGAGAACGTGGTGACGTACAACACGGACGACGATTATAAAAAATAAGTGTAGCGCTGGATAGTACAATGGATAGTGCAATGGAAGTGCTGGTTCCTGCTTCCCACATTGCCTATTTTTATGCTTTTGTGATCACTTTTATACTATATGGTGTTCTACCTCCAATAAACCTATTTTGGTTGATCTACGCCATGTGGAGTTCCCTTTTTCTCCTTTTTCCTCATGCTTGAGCACTGATGACCACCTTTGGACCACCACCATTCATGGAATAGTTTGGTTGCCGACCACTTTGGAACTTTCGTTTAGAACCATTGCCCAATCTCGATTGGATTGGATTGGAGTCTGTGGCACGTAGGATACCATCTGGTCTGGCATCATCACACCACTAGGGACCCAGTACCCTAAAAGCCTTATAGACGCACTGCCGTATGGTATGTGCATCCACCTGATCTGGCAAGAGTACCCATTCTTTTATCAGAATGTCTGTTTGAAGCACTTTCTACTTTGGTGAAGATAGAAGAGAAAGTTTTCCCAATATTAGACACTTTATATGTGGACATTTGGTCCTTTTGATCCTGTGTGCATTGCTATTATTTCACAGCATTTTTAGAGTTCATTTTGATGCTATGCTTTATGTGCATTTGTTTGCTCACAGTTTTCTCTGTTCATTTATTTCACTTCCGTGATATAGGTGTTCTGGGTGTATATATTTTTATTCACTCAGTCACTATCCAGCGCTACACTTATTTTTTATAATTTCTGATTAGACTTGGTTTGTTTGTGTGTCAGCAGCTTATTGTTATTGTTATTTTCATAAGGGTGTCAGGCTGTACTGACCACTGAAATGCAATTTGTGCTGGATCACTTTAAAAAAACACAGTTGAAAGCCAGTTTACAGGCGCTTGAGGAGCCTATACTGCTGCCTCCTGCACGCCTATTTTTCATGCCCCAGGGAGATTATTTTTTTATTCCAGTGGGAATTTTAAGCTACCATGCTGCAAACTTCATAGCTGCACTTGACACAGAAGTGAGTTAAATATGCTGCATTGTAGAGATGGCAATGTGAACACATCCTACAGGCCACCATATTAAATAATGAATCCCTAACCTTAACCCCTTACAAAAAAAAATAACAATAATAAATAACTAAACACCCTAACACAAAATAAACATTGTTATTATTATTATTATTATTATTATTAATATAAATAATAATAAATTATCTTTATTATTAATCAGGAGTTATATAGAGCCAACAGTTTGCGCAGCGTTTTAAAACATGAGGGCAGAAAGTACAGTTACAATCCAATTCAATACAGGAGGAATCAGAGGGCCCTGCTCATTACAATCTGATACAAAAGGTAATAACTGTGGGTGACGATCTGATGGAGAAAGTAAGACCCCATACACACTATACAACTTTTGTTGTCTGATTTCCTTTTAGATTCACCAAAACCATGTAGAGCAAGGGTCTGCCTAATTGCATACAAATTTAAACTCTTAGGCCCCTAACCACTGGGGTGGTTTGCAGGCACTATTGCGCTAAAAATAGTGCCTGCAAACCGACCTGAAACTGTCGCTGCTGTTTCCCCAGTGTGAAAGCCCTGAGGGCTTTCACACTGAAGCAGTGCGCTGGCAGGAGAGAAAAAAAAACTCCTGCAAACAGCATCTTTGGAGCGGTGAAGGAGCGATGTATTCACCGCTCCTAAACCGCTCCTGCCCATTGAAATCAATGGGGCAACAGGGCTATACCGCTAGCATAGTGCCTCTGTCGCGGCGCTTTGCGAGCGGTTTTAACCCTTTTTTGGCTGCTAGTGGGGGTTAAAACCGCCCCACTAGCGGCCGAATACTGCCGCTAAAACGACGGTAAAGCGGCGCTAAAAATAGCGCCATTTTACCGCCGACGCCCGCACCGCCCCAGTGTGAAAGGGGCCTTAAAGCGTAACTCCACTTTTGTTGAGAAAAAAACATTCCCCTCTGGGTGATCGATGTACCTACCTTTTGTTATTCTGAAGCGATCCATGTGTGTTTGTCTCTGCCTCTGTACTGAGTGGGTCTAATGGGAGTGGTTTCATAATTAACTGTCGGGTGTGCAGCTGCAAGGCACTAATGAGGAAATCTGTTGGGCCTTCATCCCTTTAGACGTGTTCCTATTGAAAGTATCTCCCCAAAAATTACATTTTTGTTGTAGGAGATGCCTGAAACCTGACTTGTATCTTAGGCAGATTTCTGGGATAATTGGTGAGCCAATCAAACAAGCAGGAAATGATGTTTCTGGGGAGTGGTCAGTAAACTCTGTGTACAGAACAACTCCAGGTAGCCATATTGCAATGCATTTTTTAGAAAATTACAGTGGCTGCAGATTGAAAAGGAAAGGTGATTTTTAATAGCATTCAATTACAATATGATTAATGTCGCAATTATATGTGCTATATTATTTTTTCTTTATTTGCTATTTTTTTTCCCCATGAAAATGGAGTTACCCTTTAAGGATTTACCTCATATTATAGGTTTTTGGTAAATCCGAAGGAAAAAAGTCTACAGAAAATTGTATAGTGTGTATCCAGCTTAAATGTACAGTTGTTAGGCGGGGGCAGAATAGGCTTCTCTGAGGAGAAGGGTTTTCAGTGATCGCCTAAAAGCAAGCAGAGTAGGAGATATTCAGACAGATTGAGGTAGGGAGTTCCAGAGAATGACAGAGGCTTGTGAAAAGTCGTGGAGGCGAGCATGGGAGGAGGTGACGAGGGAGCTAGAGAGCAGGAGGTCTTGGGAGGAATGAAGAGATCGATTGGGTTGGTATTTTTTTAATTCTTTTTATTGATATTATTTTTGGGGGGGTTTGGGTGTTTATTATTAATATTATTATTATTATTATTATTTAATAATAATAATTATTATTATTTAATATATTTTTCTAAGGTTAGGGGTTAAAGCAAGAGTAAAGCCCGGTGGTGATTTTACCTACAGTTAAGCCTATAATAAACAGTTAATGCATCCGTGTGTCTCAAGGATGGACACCAAGTGATCCACACATCAAAAGAGGTTAACTATGTCCATGAATATGAATATTCCTTATATAAAAGTCCTTCAATTCTGCATAGCTAGGTGTGATCTATCCCTTCACCAGTTGTGACAGTTCATAGTATGGGTGACAATATATCTTTCTTCCTGTGTCACCTCCTACTCTCTGGCCTCTAACCTTAGCATAAGATGTAATCTCTCACAGATGGTGTAATATCATGTGGTTACCTCTAGGGGTCCTTCTATAGATGTCTCCAATGCTCTGCTCACTCTTGTAATGGTACTGGGTCTCTGTTCTTCCTGGGGGATCCTCTGCGATACTCTCCCAATGGGCATGTCTAAAGAAAGGAGAATGCTCTCGTAGTGTCATGTGGGTGTGACGTAACACGTAGGGCGTGAGTGGAGGCATACCAGAAGTGACGCAGTTAAGGAACAAGTTTGGCACTTGTGGATTCTTGCCGGTTCTCAGCTTTTTAAATGTAAGTGTTACTATGCTATTATTATCATGAATGGAGTTAGGCCCCATGCACTCTCGGGAATAGGACCGTTAGCAATTATATGCGGGACACTGAGCAGGGGTTCCCAATGGTTAGGGTGGCAGTCCCATTAAAAGCACTAGAAGGCTAATAGCTCCTGCAGCTAATCATGGCTGCCCACATGTAATCCTTTTAGATTGTAAGCTCCACGAGCAGGGCCCTCCTATTTCTTATGTGTTGTAATTGTACTGTTCCCCTTTATATCATAAAGCGCTGCTCAAACTGTCGGCACTATATCAATCCTGTATAATAATAATAATCGTTCTAGGAGTGAATTACCTTCAAATGATCACCCTTGGATGTAGACATTCTTCCGCAGCTGCTAGCCATGGGAGCTGTTAGCCTCCCAATACTTACAATGGGGCTGCCACCCTAACCTTTGGGAACCCCTCCTACGTCTTCCGCATGTAATTGCTAAAGGCCTCATTCACGGCAAAGTGTGCAAAGGGCCTTAGGCCGGCCATAGACAATCTGAACCATGTATGAGCAGGCTGAATGTACCAAGATGATTGATCGATCAACTTGGAAACAACCAGCCTGCCAGTTTCACTTGCGATTATCACTAGTGGCTGGTATATTGTCTGCTCCCAGTGAGGGGGTTCTGTCTCTGCTGGGAGCAGACAATTCCTTGGCAGGAGGGATTCCCCTGTGTGCGTTGATGGGGGAATCGTGCACATTTCTTGGAAGGAAATTTGCACCATTTGTGACTTGCCTTAGACCCCTTTCATACTGAGCTGCTTGAAAACTGCTCATAAAATGCTGGGCGCTTTTCAAGCGCTTTTGGGTCGTTAGCGGTGCGCTTTTCTTTTTATTTTAAGGTCATGTGGTTCAAAGGAACCATTTTGCGGCGCTTTTGAAGTGCTTTTCATGTGCTTTTGAAGCACCTCCTATTCATTTCAATGGAAAGGGGCGCTTTTAAAGGTGTTTTTTTAAAGGGTAAGTTCACCTTTACAGAAAAACCTGTAAGGTGAACTTACACAGGACCCCCACCTCGCCCCCCTCTAGTCCTGCTGACCTGCATGGCGGTGATCACCCGTTCTGAGCCCTGGTATAGCCGCCTCATGGCTCCGGGGCTTAGAAATCCCCACAGCTTAATCTCCTAAACGTACCCCATCAAGAGATACGTTTAGGAGCATTCTAATTGGTCGGCATCGTCACATGGGTGGCGCCGACCAATCAGAACCCGCATAGCCCCTTCTCTCAGTGGGGAAGAAGAAGAGAGAAAGCTGAGAGGATTTCTAAGAGCCGGAGCCGTGAGGCGGCTATACCAGGGCTCAGAACGGGCAATCGCCGCCATGCAGGTCAGCGGGACTGGGGGGAGGTGGGGATCCTGTGTAAGTTCACCTTACAGATTTTTCTGTAAAGGTGAACTTACACTTTAAAGAGGCACTGCAGTCTGCTCACATAATTAGCAAGAAAAACATCTTTGCCACTCTGAAGCTTCCCTCCGACCACTTTGCATATTATTTTATATATACATATATATTTATATATGCTGCAGAAATCCCCCTCCACTGAGTCTGGCTGCAATAATTTTAACTGTGGGCAGCTGAAGCTGCTGCCTGTTCACTTCCTGTATTTACACAGAGACACACCTCCAACTCTGCAGCTCTCATTGGCCCTCTTATGACTCATCCCCGCTCCCTTCCTGACAAACTCTCATAAGAGCGAGAGAGAGCTGTGCATGATGTCATAAGCCTAGGCCAATGACCAGACAAAAGACAGGAAGTGAGCTGTCTAAGGTATTTACTGGCAGAAAAAAAATGGTTTACTATCCAAAGTTAAAACAACAAGCACAGAATATTTAATAGATGGATAGATGAAAAAATGACTGAAGTTCCGCTTTAGGCTACTTTCACACTGAGGCGCTTTACAGGCGCTACAGCGCTAAAAATAGCGCCTGTAAAGAGTCTCTCCTGTGTCTCCAGTGTGGAAGCCCGAGTGCTTTCACACTGGGGCGGTGTGCTTGCAGGACACTCAAAAAAGTCCTGCAAGCAGCATCTTTGCAGCGCTGTAGGAGTGGTGTATTCACCGCTCCTAAAGCCCCTCTTTCCATTGAAAACAATGGGGCAGCGCCGCTAAACCGCCAGCATAGCCCCACTGCAGTGGCGCTATGCCGGCGGTTTTAACCCTTTTTCCAGCCGCTAACGGCCGAATAACGGTAAATCGGCGGCCCCGTGTGGAAGTAGCCTGGAGCTCGCCAAACATGCCCCAAAGATGCTGCTTTCAGTTCTTTTTTCACCGCCCCAGTGTGAAAGCATCCTTTGATATTACTGGGAAGCAGTTTTCAGGCACTATTTTTTTTTTAGTAATGTTATGTCGTCTATAAAAAAGGATTTTCTCTGCAGGAACCGTTTATACAAGAAGGCGTTTCCCTACTATTATTTGTGCGATACTTTGTAACAACACTGATTTCACAATCTTAATTTCTTAGCTACAAAAAAAAAAAAAAAAAAAAAACTTGAAGCACGTGACGCCACCCTAATATCACGTGACGGTCGGGCTACGTAAAAAAAGGCGCCGGGTTGACGCGCATGCGCGTCTTTTGGTGAGCGGGCGGCGGGGCTTTTTATTTTTTTTTTTTATTTTTGCTCGGAATTTGGGTGTACGTATGACGTCAGGGGCCGAGTATTAGAAGCCAGTGAAGTGTCACTCCTCGGCTCCCGGTATGTTCGTAGCCCGGAGCATCGCCGCTGATCACAAGGATCTCATCCACGATGTCTCGTTTGATTTCCATGGCAGACGAATGGCGACCTGCTCCAGTGATCAGAGCGTGAAAGTGAGTGTGTGGCAGCAGGAACACGTGGGGCAGGAGATGGGGGTCCTCCAGCATTGCAGTCTTGGCATGCTGTGTTGTATGGGGGGTGAAGCCCCATGTGGTGTGCACGTGATCAGACTCTGCCACCCCTCACACATGGTCTGTCCTCCCTCCATGCGTTGCCCCCCAGTGATGGCACATCTGATGTTTACAAAACAGTCCAAAGGAACACTACAGTCACATCTACACTAGAAAACACTCTTGTCTTGTCTTGGTCATCCTATAGGTGGGTGCAGAGAACACTGAGAAGGAAGAAGGCTCCACACCTGGCCTACCTTTTCTCAATGACTTGAACAGAGTGGGGTCAACCGTGTTGTGTCCTGTGCAAAGTCCTCTCCTTGTGACATCTTTCACATCTGCCAGATGGGTTCACACCAACCTTGGAGGTCCAACCTTCTCGCTGCCAGAGCTCTTTTTACATTCATGATTACAAAAATAATTTTAAGCCTGAAAAATACAAACCCCCCCCCCAAAAAAAACATTTTTTTTCTGAAAGCAGACACCCTAGAGAATAAAATGGTGTGGGTTTAAATGTTAATATATCGATAATGCCACAAAAATGCACTGAAGTTAATTTTGGGGCACACAAATGACCCAACTTTTTGGAAAAAATATAGAAGATGAGGTTGCGCTGCGTAAATAGATACCTAACATGTCAAACCTTACATTTCCTGTGAAATGGCGACAGCCTTCACTTATTTTACTACCCTGTATTTTCCATAGACGACATATCAAAGCTCCCTGTAGGTCATCAGTTTAGTGTTACGGATGAGGTCTGGAGCTTGAAACATTCCTCTCAGTCCGGCGCGTGCAACCATATGTAATGTGTATTGCAAACTGCTTTTTTCTTGTGCAAATGTCCGAACACTGTTTTTACATTTATTCATGTGTATGGGGGGGCTCAAATATTTTTGTGCTTGGCTGTAGAGTTGCACAATTGTTAAAAAAAAAAAAATATTGTGATCTTGATTAAGGCCCGGTTCACACTGATGCGTTGTGAATTTAGCATGATTTTGATCCGATTGCGTTGCGAATCTTCTTTGCGAATTCATTACGTGTTTGTTGCGAATTTACTGCGATTCTACTGGAATGAGTTGTCATTTTGGGAGGTGACTGCGATTTCTGTCTGGCCAATGGAACCCAAACTTCCTGTTCTCTTCCTGGTTTTTGTGTGGAGGAGGAGCTGGAGGTGACAAATCCACACATATGTGAACCGTCAATGCGATTCAAGAACGATTTACATTGATATCTATGGAGACAAAATTCGCAACGCAGTGAACTCGCACAAGACCCTTTTTTTTAATCACATTCGTAGAGGAATCGCAACACATGTATGTGAACGACCGTCATTGAAAACAATGACTTTAGTGATGACATACAAAATTTAAAGTGTTTTTGATGCATCATTCGTTATGAACTCGCATCAGTGTGAACCGGGCCTCAGCCCACCTGACAATCTCTATTGCAGAGTTTGCCGATTCTTTCATATAACAAGTGGAGAGATGTATCTGCTCAGTCAGCTGTCAAAAGAAAACACCTGGGCAGTCTGCCAAGTTTTTTACATAAAACATTGTAACTAACTCTTCCTTCTTAGATCAAAGGGATAAACTTCTGTGTGTAAAGAGACAATTCTGGCAGTCTGCCAAGTTTTTAACAACATGTAAATGCAGGAAGTTTGACCACGAAGTCTAAATCTTTTTCTGACACTTCAGTTAAAATCAATATTTTTTGCTTGAAAATTACTTGGAACCCTCAAACATATGTATTTTAGCAGAGACCTTAGGGAATAAAATGTCAAATGCTGTAGTTGCCCAGCGGTCTTTCAAACACAATTTTTTTGGAAAAAAATACACTTCAATGAATAATAATAAAAAAACAAAACAAAACAAAAAAAAACAAAAAAAGGTGAAGTTAGCCCAATTTTTTTTTTGTTTTAATGTTAAAGATGACGTTACGCCGAGAGAATAGTGAGAGAATCGTGATCTATCTTCTAAGCAAAAAAATCCTGATTCTCATTTTAGCCAGAATCATGCAGCTCTACTTGGCTGTAACTTTAATTATTTTGTAGTTTAAACTTTTCTTTTTTTTTTTACTTTGCCTTTCATCATGTAGGGGTCAAAAAGTTCCCTATGTGATGATATTTTGATGACCGGTTCTCTTTCACCACTTCCGGCCGGGTGGGTGTCCATGGACGTCCTTCAGTTAGTGGTTATACTGGAATGATGCCTGCACCTACTGGCATCATGCTGGTATGTATATTTTTTCCTGGTGCCTCCATGGCAGCATACCTCTGGATGGGGGGAACTGCGTGGAGTCATGTTTACTAGAGGTATGATGAGGCGACTGCGAGAAGCATGAGCCGAGGATGTATGACTATGTCCCAACCTCCCCATGACCTCTTGATCTTCTATCTGGTGAAACTGTGCGGGATGACTACTGGCTCGGGAAACTTTTAATTTTTGTTTTCACTACAGCCCACGCTGCAAGTCATCCCGCACAGATTCACCAGACAGAAGATCAAGAGGTCATTAGAGGTTGGGACATACTCTTACATCCTCGGCTCTTGCTTCTCGCAGTTCTCAGGGGTCACCTCATTAGACCTCTAGTATACATGACTCCTACTCAGTTCCTCTTGTCCATAGGTATGCTGCCATGAGTAGGCACCAGGAAGGGTAAGTATTCAATTTTCCCTTTTTCTGCCGGCGATTCTTTCATGCAGAAGTGATCCGAGTGGCTAATTAGCTACTGTAACACTCCTGCAAGTGACGGAATGAGGTCGTGCCCCCCTTTTTGTGGCAGTAGCCGCCACCTTTTTCAGGCTCTACCGCCGCATCTCGGAGCCCAGGAGCGATGCGGCAATGGCTGCCCTTAACAGAGAGGGAGGAACTGATGTCGTTCCCCCTCCCTTTAGAACCCCAGAAATCGAGAGCAATGCATAATTTCTCACTTTCGGTCAGCGGCCAGGAAAGCATCCGATCAGACCAATCTGTGTCTGATCGGCTACATGGGATGCTAGAGGAAAGATTTTGGGTCTAATAGACCCCAGATCTCTCCATAAAGAGGATCTGTCATGTCCCATGTTACAAGGGATGTTGTTCATCCCTTATGATGGCAATAAAGTTCATCCGTAAAAAATAAAAATAAATTTTGTATATAATAAAAGAAAAAATTTGAATGCGCCCCTGTCCCACCGTGCTTAAGTGCAAATGTATACGTTGCTCCCGCGTGCATTTGTAAACGGTGATTGCACCACACATGTGAGGTATTGTTTTGAACGGTAGAGTGAGCACAATAATTCTAGTGCCAGACCTCCTGTGTAACTCTAAACTGGTAACCTGTAAAGGTGTTTTAAAGCATCGCCTATGGAGAATTTTAAGCAACGTAGTTGGCCGCCATTTCGCGGGCAGATGTAATTTTAAAGTGTGACATGTTTGGTATCTATTTACTCGGCGTAACATATTTTGCATTATACAAAAAAGTGGGCTAACTGTAGAGTGTGTGTGTGTGTGTGTTTTTTTTTTTCGCAAAAAAAAAAAAAGCATTTGAAAAAGAATTCTGTGCAAATACCACGTGACACAAAATTGCAACACCCACCATTTTATTCTAAAGAGTCTCTGCTAAAAATATATAGATAGATGGTATGTGTTTGCGGGTTCTAAGTAATTTTCTAGCAAATTGACAAGTACGGGGGAATTGACAAGTACGAGTCTGCTTGTCAGATTTACACACAATCCTGGTGGCTGTATGTAAAACCCACTGCTGTCAAGTCTGTATGATGTATGGACCTGGCAAAGTAAGGATTAAACCCAAAGGCAAACCTTTATTATATTGCAGCTTACCATTTCTTAGAAGTGATATCTGCGGTCATTTTCCTTTTTAGGCTTTCTTTCTGTTCATCTGTTCATCTGGTGATCTGGCCAGTATGGTTTGTTAAAAAAAAAAAAAAAAAAAAAAAAACTTCTACAGTTACAGAGATAGACACAATTTGGCACTGACAGGGGTGCCTACTATGATCAACTTTTATTTAAATATGTAAAACCTTCATCCTAAAAGAAAGCTGCTGTGCCTGCTTATAAAGTGTGAACTGGGGTTTAGCTTCAATTTGTTGGTGTATTTAAATCTGCTAGTACATTGAACACGCTCCTCCCTCCAGACTGACAATGCTGCTTTCCAAAGGTGTCTCCATTGCATCTTCATCTAGAGTGGAGGCTCCCTAAAAGATAAATGTATTACTGGTCAGATCCCCAGGTGAGAACAAAGGTAAAAAAAAATCTGAAAGAAAACCGATGCAGCCACCACATCTGATTGGTTAAACTGCAATATATTAAGTTTCTGGTTTTGGGCTTAATATGGCTTTAAGGGCTCATGCACACAGACGTTTACAGGCACAAATGTCCTATATTGTAAAATTTGTATCAGTTTACTCGCGCCTTGGGAGATGGTGTGTACAGTGGCAGAAGTTTCTTGTTTGGGGAATACATCATATGCATGGGGGGGACACACTGACCCAAAAGAGCATTGGGGTTTATGCACTTGCATACTACCATTCACGTCTATGGCTGGTTGTATGGTCACCTGCAACTCCCTGGGTGTCGGAAAATGTTGGAAAATGTTTACTCTAGAGCACTTTTGCATCTGCAAATGTCCTTGTGCCTGAGCCCTAAACTTTGTTATTGGGTTAAAGAGAATTCAAATGGTCGTTTGACGCTGGAACCAGCGGCAGTAACCTGGAGCCAGGTATGTGTATAGGGCTAGGACAGGTAGGCATTTCTTACCCTGTGTTAGTAAATGCACATGTTCTACAAGTGTTGGTTTACATTTGTATAAACCAAATCAGAATCTGCCTTTTTTTTTTTTTTTTTTTTTTTTTTTTTTTTTTTTAGGTTTGGGACAAAAGTGAAAATGGGGATTGGCACTGTACTGCAAGTTGGAAGGTGAGTATGCTTCAATTATATTTAAAGTGGTTGTAAAGGGTGAAGGTTCTTTGCCTTCATGCGTTGTGCCTTCATTGTGGCCAAAATGCAGCACACCAGTGTGAACCCGGCCTTAATGATGTGTGTTTTGTTGCAGTCTCCAGTGCAGGCAAAACATTTGGACTTGAGAAAACAAGGGCGCAGTACACTATAGCGTCAACTTAATTAAGCAACTTGCGAATTCTGCTTGTTTTCTTTCTATACTTTTACATTCTGCTCACTTCTTTTTTTGAATAAGCTGGGCAAAAGAAATCTAACCGATTCTGCCATCCATGCTAAACAGAGTGGCTAGGCAAATCTCCCCTTCCTGCTGTTGTATTTAGACACCAGCACCCACAGCTCATTGGCTGCAGTCACCGTTTAGCCAACAGTTTTTTTTTCCTTGATTCCTTTTTTTTTTTTTCCCCACACACCTGAAGTTTGTAGAGCTGAGTGGTGCCAACAAGGCCAACTATGGATCACCTTTTGGTCATTTAAACAGTCAACAACCACATTAGTTTAGCTACAGCAAATGGTAAACAATGTTGTGATATTGTCATTTTGCTTCAGGAGTGATCTGTATGAGTAACTGTTATGTGACTTTCTCCTCAGACACACAGCGGCTCTGTATGGCGTGTCACTTGGGCTCATCCAGAGTTTGGGCAGGTTTTGGCTTCATGCTCTTTTGATAGAACAGCTGCTGTTTGGGAGGAAATAGTAGGTGAATCAAATGACAAACCTCGTGGGCAGAGTCACTGGGTAAGATTTGTCAGTAGCTTAAAACTCATGTGTAAGTGGTCTTATTACCTTTCCTGGTCCTAATTTAATTACTAGAATTATTTTTTTTTTCTTTTTGTGCAAAGCTTGAGGTTGAGTGGGTGTAAAGCTTGATGCATACAGTCATGGCGAAAAATATTAGCACCCCTGCATTTTTGTCAGATAATGCACCACTTCATCTAGAAAATTGTTGCCTTTAAAAAATGTTTAGGCTTTCTCGTGTTTATTTTCTTGTTTTTTATTGGTATGACAGAAAGTGGAGAGACAAAAAGCCAAATCTGACACATTCCATGCAAAACTACAAAAATGGACTGGACATAATGATTGACACCTCACAATTATAAGAAATAATTGTATTAAAGTTTGATACTCCTGTAATTTGTAATTAAACTTGCCTGTATCAATTAACCACCAGCCCCGGAACAATTTACCCCCTTCCTGACCAGGCCATTTTTGCGATACGGCACTGCGTCAATTTAACTGACAATTGCGCAGTCATGCAATGTTGAACCCAAACAAAAATGTCATTTTTTGTCACCACAAATAGAGCTTTCTTTTGGTGGTAATTGATCACCTCTGTGTATTTTATTTTTTGTACTATAAACAAGAGTGACAATTTTGAAAAAAACACAATATTTTTATACTTTTTGCTATAATATCCCAAACTTTAAAAAAAACGAATCTTCATCAGTTTAAACCAATATGGTTTGCACAAAAGTTATAGTGTCTACAAAATAGGGAATAGATTACTGGCATTTTCATTTTTTTTTTTTTTTCCTAGCAATGGCGGCGAGCAGCTTTTTTTAATTCCCCCCCCCCCCCCCCCCCACAGGACTGTGACATTGCGGCAAACAGATCACTCTTGACACTTTTTTTAAGACCATTGACATTTATACAGCGACCAGAGCTAAAAAATAGCACTGATTACTGTATAAATGTCATTGGCAGGAAAGGGGTTAACACTAGGCGACAATCAAGGGGTTAAGTGTGTTTCCCTAGGTGTGTTGCTAACTGTGAGGGGATGTGCCACTGTTCGAGCCTGCCACCCACACGCATCAGGTCCCCCGCCTTGCAGCATGTGCGTGCCTGCTATGGCTCTTAAGGAAGCCGCTGTACATATATGGCGATTCACCTAGGAGAGCCATCCTGCCGCCATTTATGTACAGGAGACGGTTGGGAAGTGGTTAACAGGTGCTGACAATATAGAAATCACACCGGCAACCAGTTAAAATGGTGAAACATTTTTTTTTTTTTTTTTAAATTTAATAATTTTTATTCAAATTCATACAAAATACATCACAATGTACAATATATATATGTCATCGTAATAATAAAACCACCAATATTAAATGTATATAACTAACCTGCAAGGAGTGCTCTTCCTCTTTTCTCCCATTTTTTACCCCATATTACCCTACCCCTAGCCCTAATATCAAACCCTCTCTACATCATAGTTCATAACACACACTTATGCTCTTATCTTGGGACCTACTCCTTTCCCCATCCTCCTTTTACACTATACTTGCCTAGGATAGTCCGGCTTCTTAAGCCAGGGGTTCCAGATTTTATTAAATTCCTTTATATTCCCTCCCCTTACATATATGGTCTTTTCTTTCCCCACTGTTTCTGACACCGTTCTAAACCACTCTAAACCACTCCCCTACAGAAGGGGGTTTCTCTGCCTGCCATCTCTTGGCTATTAACTTTCTTGCCTGATATAGGCATCTCCGCACCGCTTTTATTTTATCCCTCCCACTACCTAGGTTCCCCCCCACCCCCAAAATACACAACTTTGGATCTACCTTAAGGTTCAGATTAAAGATGTTATTTATAACCTCAACTACATCCGCCCAGTACTGAAATAGCTTGGGGCATTTCCATAACATATGCAATAGATCTCCTATGTTTTGACATCTAGGGCAGTTAGCATCCACCCTTCTCCCATAGTCAAAAAGATTTTTAGGGGTATAGTATGCCCTGTGTAGGAGCAATAGATGTGAAAATTTCTGTGCTGGTGAGACCGAGACCTGGTGACTCCCCTCCAGTATCTCCTTCCATTGCGTATCTGATATAGCCCCCAGGTCCCTTTCCCACCTCCTTCTACACTTAAGGTTATCTGATCCCTTCCTGCTGTTTTTACAGATATACTGATAGAGTTCTGCTATTAACCCCCTCGAACCCTCAGTACTTTCTATTTTTTGGGGAATAGGAGATTGGCTCCATTTCGGGCCTTGTTCTCCAAATTGAGCCTGCAGTGCGTGCCTGATCTGTATGTAGTTGAAATACGACTGACTCTGAATCCCAAATTCCTCTTTCAGAGATGCAAAGGTTTTTATCATATTGCCATTGTATAGATGTTCTAATTTAACTATCCCTTTTAACTCCCAGGTCTTAATTTTACCTATCTGTGACAGTTCTTGATAGTTCTTATTATCAAAATGGTGAAACATTGAATCAACCTCTCTGTTGTGTGTCTGTGTGCCACACTGAGCATGAAGAAGAGAGAGAGCAGCAAAGAATTGTCTGAGGATTTTACAGCAAAAAGTGTGGAAATGCATGGACAAGCTCAAAGTTCCAAGTCCATCTCCAGAGATCTTATTATTCTTGTGTCCACTGTGCACAACATTGTCAAGAAGTTTACAGCCCATGGCACTGTAGTTTGGTGAATGGACAAAAGAGAAAAATTGATCAGCATTTGCCAAAATCCTTTAGGAAAATGTGCTGTAAACAGACAAAACAAAATTACAGCATTTTGGTAAAGCCCATCATGCTGCTGTTTTCAGAAAAGGAAATGAGGCCTTTAAAGAAAAGAATACAGTCAAACATGGTGGAGGTTCACTGATGTTTTGGGGTTGCTTTGCTGCTTCAGGCACTGGATGTCTTGACTGTGCATGGCATTATGAAATCTGAAGACTACCAAAGAATTCTGGAGTGCAATATAGGGCCCAGTTTTAGAAAGTGGGGTTTCTGTCAGATCATGGGTCTTTGAGCAGGACAAGGACCCAAAGCACACGTCAAAAAGCACCCAGAAATGGTTTAAAACAAAGCACCAAAGAGTCCTGAACTGACCAATAAAGAGTTCAGATCTAAATCCCATAGAGCACCTGTGGAGAGATCTCAAAACAGAAGTTGGGAAAAGGAACCCTCTTTAATCTGAGAGACCTTGAGCAGTTGGTGAAAGAGTGGACCAAAATTCCAGTAGGGTTGTAAGGGCCAGTTCACACCACATGCAGTCAAGTGCATTTTTCTCCCTTCGCCTTTCAGGACAGCACCTTGGAAAGAGCGCAGCTCCACCTCTTAGACAGGAAACACTGCGTGACAACGTCCCTTTAAAAAGCAGCTGCTTCCACCATGCCGTCAGTTTTAGTGTTTCCTCCGCCATGGTGGAAGCACTGCTTGGGGAACCAGAGGGGCTGCGCTCTCTCCAAGGAGAGGGTTTTAGCAGGACCTCCAAGTTTGGGTACTCAGACCAGCCCAGCTCCTTCCTGCACGTGAGGGGGGTGCTCCGGTGTCCCTTCCTTCTCCGGCTCACAGGAGTAATGGTCTGCCGGAAGTTTTTCCACCCGGGGTGTTCGGGGGGCCGCGCTTGTGCTCAGTAAGAGCATCCATGCCAGGCCTCTGCATGGCGGCGCCGATTCCCGGACAGCGGATGATGCCAGTTCCGGTGGACGGAGACTTCCGGCGGGGCGTAGCAGCGATTGGTTCCTGCTGCTGGAACGCAGGAGGAAAGGGCGGGTCCTCTGGCCGGGGCTTCCTTTTGTTTGGCACATGGAGCCTTATACACAGTGCAGCAGCTGCGGATGTCACTATGGAGACAGCGGAATCGTCAGCAGCAATGGCAGATGCAGGCGCCCAGGTTCCCGGCCAGGCCCAGGTAGGAGAGGTGCGGTGGCACCTCTTTCCTTTTTATATCACTGGGTGTTTTTATCTTTATATGGTTCAAAGCCTGCTGCTGTCTGCTATGGAGTAAAATGTTTCCATTAGCAGTTCAGCAAAGGAGTGAGACTCTGGGCACTTAGGGTGTTGGCTGGAGGTACTACTTTTCTCTGAAGCCTTAGTTCTAAGGACCTGGCTTTTTCTTGTTTCTCTATTTCAGAAAGCTATTGCCAAATCGGAGAGAACAGGGAGAAAGTGCCCCTCATGCAAAAATCCTTTAAGGGACTCTTGGCCCAAACCACTGTGCAAATCCTGCATTGTGGATTTAGTAAAAGAATCCTCACAAGAGTGCAAAGAACTCTTATCTTCTATGAGGAAGGAATTAACAGAGGCCCTAGGGACAGTGCGTTCCCTTGTGAAACGCGGCCAGAGTTCCAGCCAAGAACAGAGTTCTCACTCCAGTTTCCCTCAGTCCACTTCCAGACAGGTGGAGAGAGTCGGAGGAAGAAAGGGAAAGCATTCCACCCTCAACCATTGGTTCTGAGGAGTAGGAGGTGGAAGAAGAGTCAAGATCATCTAGATATAAGCTTTCACTTGAGGAGGTGATTGAATTACTCAAGGCAATTTATACTACCCTGGAGATCCAGGAAGAAAAAGCTTAGCTGTCCGCGCATGACAAGATGTACCTGGGGCTGGCGGAAATTAAACACAGGGTGTTCCCTGTGCATAAAGTGTTAACAGACACTGTTAAAAAGGAATGGAAGGATCCAGAGAAAGGACAGTTTTTTTTCTAAAGTCCTCAAAGGGAGGTTTCCTTTTGAGGAGAATGGGGAACTGCTGTGGAATAAAAAAAAACAAAGATAGACGCTGCTTTTTCTCAAGTATCTAGGAAAACTGATTTAGCTTTTGAGGACATGGGTATTCTCAAAGATGCTATGGATAAGAGGGCAGATGGGCTACTGAAGAAAGCCTGGGACTCATCTCTAGCTAATCTTAAGCCAGCAATGGCGGCTACAGTTGTGGCTAGGAATCTGGAGTGTTGGTTAGATCAACTTAAAAATCATGTAGTTGCAGGTACCTCCAGAAAAGACTTATTGGAGTCCTTCCCTACCCTGCTTAAAGAGGAGTTCCACCCAGGTGCTCCATTAAAAAAAAAAAAAAAAAAAAAATTAAAAGTCAGCAGCTACAAATACTGCAGCTGCTGACTTTTAATTGGATACTTACCTGTCCCTGGGTCCAGCGATGCGGGGGATCGAAGCCCTGCTCGTCCCCCCCCCCCCCCTCCGCTCGTCGGCATTTCAACTGTGGGCGCCGGGCTGTGGCTTCACAGCCTGGCACCCACTGCGCATGCGCGAGCGGCGCCGCGTGCCGTGATTGGCTGCTCAATCACCTGGGACCTGTAATGGGTCCCAGATGATTGACAGGAGGGAGGGAGCAGAGCCAAGCCCTTCCTGTGCCAAGGGGGAAGTGATGTCACCAGCCCAGGCAAAGGAAGAGGCAGACTACGAGGGACCACCTAGCAACAGGCATTTAGAGGTAAGAAAAAAAAAAAAAAAAAAATTCAAATTTTTTTTTTTACAATTTTTCAGGTATTTTTGTTTTTTTGGGTGGAACCCCACTTTAAGGCAGTAAAATATATGGCAGATGCCTCTGCAGAATCTATCAGGATGTCAGCCAGGTCCTCTGCGCTTGTTAACTCAGCAAGAAGAGCACTCTGGCTAAAGACCTGGTCAGGGGTTTCAGCTTCTAAAGTAAAACTGTGCGGAATTCCCTTTTCAGGAGACCTGATGTTTGGGCCAGAACTGGAGACTGTCCTTGACAGGACAGCAGATAAGAAAGCTTTCCCACAGAAGAAGAAAACTGTACAGCAGAGGAAAAATTTTCGTCCTTTTCGACAAGCCGATAAGGAAAAGGACCACACACAGAAGAGACCCTGGTCTTCTCAGAGAGGAAGAGGTAGAGGTGGGGTACTCTTTAGAACCCCAGAACAAACCCCTAAAAAACAATGACCATCTAGTAGGGGGGAGACTACAGGACTTCTTACCAATTTGGGAAAAAACAACAAAGAGTCCTTTTGTTCTGGGGTTAATCAAAAAGGGTTATCAATTGGAATTCTCACAAAGCCCCCCAAATCAGTTTTACATCACAAACCTGCCAAAGGATCGGGAAAAGGCTCTGGCCATGAAGTCTCTGTTACAGGAACTGATGCAACAGAAGGTCATTTCCCAGGTTCCAAAAGATCAAGAGGGGAAGGGGTTTTACTCCCACATTTTTCTGGTCAAAAAGCCATCAGGAAAGTGCTGCCTGATTCTCAATTTGAAGGTTCTAAATCGATCCATAAAATACAAAAAATTCAGGATGGATACGATTTTCTCAGTGAGGAACTTGCTAACCCCCAAATGTCATATGGCTTCCATCGATTTGAGAGATGCCTGTCTCCATATACCAATAGTGCCCCCATCACAAAGGTTCCTGCGTCTCGCAGTCAATCTGGGGTGGGGGGGGGGGGGGAGATTTGGCACCTGCAGTTTCAGGCTCTGCCTTTCGGTCTTTCCTCCTCTCCCAGGGTATTCACAAAGGTGATGGCGGAATCTTTGGAGCCCCTGAGGCTGAAGGGGATTTCAATAGTACCCTATTTGGACGACCTGCTACTGTTTGCAGACTCAAAGGGTCAAGTAGAGGTCAACATACAGACAGTTCAAACACATCTAAGAAGTTTGGGATGGCTTCTCAATCTTCAGAAGTCCAACTTAATACCATCTCAAAGGGTAAGGTTTCTGGGGTACGAAATAGACTCGATAGAACAGAGAATTTTCCCTTCCCGTCTTTCAGGACAGCCACATTGAGAGACCTTGGCTCCTCCTCTTCCTGGGAAACACTGCGCCAGCCCCCATAAATTTCTACCTCCCCCTGCCAGCCTCAGTTGTTTGTGTTTTCCCTGGTGGGGAGACACTGCGTTAGGAACCAGGCCTAAAACAGTCAGGGAGACTGGGGGCTATATTACTAAAAGTCCCTAACTAAGGAGACAGGGGTCTCTGGGGCAGTGGCAGGCTACATACCGGCCACATCTCGTCCGCCTCCTTCACTTCGCCGAGCGCTGGTGGAAGTCTGGGGGGGGCCTCTTTCACAGCCACAGGGCTGTTTGCAGGAGGCATCTCTGTCCCCCCTGTACAGGGTACAGGCCGCAGTGGAGCCTAGTTAGCCGGACGGCGGGTGACGTCATTTCCGGCGGGTGGGGGGGGGGGTTGTGTGTCCTTTGACCCGTGACTTCCGGTGTCGGGTCGTGCGGCGCTAATAGAGGGCCGGGCACAGGCTGGAGAGGAGTTTGTTCACTGCACAGGCAGTGTGAAGACTCCACAGGCTGCCCACCAGCATGTTGGAAGCAGATGCTCAGATGGCGCTCAGCGATGCCAGCTCCAGCCAGCCTAAGCTAAGGGTACCCTGGGGGTTCCCCCTCTACCTAGGCTTTCCCTCCCCCCTTATGGTTCCTGTACTGGGGGGAGGGGAAGGAACCCCTCTAGGTGGGCAGGGACCAGGTCCCTCATTTTTATTGGAGGGACTTGAATCTCCCCATGGTTGTATTTCTGTGAGGCTTGGTGGGGATATTGATTGGTGTTTGGTTTTTCCATGTTTTTCAGAAATCTTCTGAGAAAAAGCCCCCACATAGCTCTAAGAGAAAGTGTGCCTCCTGTAGGGACACCCTGGGGGGGGGGGGGAGGCTTGGAAAAAGGTCTTATGTAAGAACTGTATTGATGCTCTTGTTGATGAAAGAACTTCTGAACAGGAGTCAGGGTTAGCAGCATCAGTTAAGGAATTATCTTTAACCTTCCAATCATTTAAGACCCTGTTTGAAGGGTTACAGGTCCCCCTTAAACCCTCACCTGCATCGCAGAATACAACCCCACATTTAGCACAGGACTCTGCATCTTCCCAACCAGGGGCCACCACTTCAGCTGAAGTGGCAGGCACTTCCAGAGAGGAAGCAAGGGAGGAACCTGACAGTGCTACCTCCGCGTCTCAGGACGATTTGGAGGAAGAGAGTAGGGAGGAGGAGTGCAGGAAGCCCTCAAGGTACAAGTTGTCCCTTGATGAGGTAGAAGACCTCTTAGGGGCTATCCACACTACCCTGGGTATCCAGGAGGATAAAAAGACCCTATCTCTCCATGACCAGATGTATAGGGGCTTGAAAGAACAGAAAAGAAAGGTATTTCCTGTTCATGAAGTCCTAATAGAAACGGTCAAAAAAGAATGGCAGGATCCCGAACAGAAACCCATCTTTTCTGGGGCTCTAAAAAGAAGATTCCCTTTTTCGGCCGATCCTGCCTCAATCTGGAACAAAAACCCCAGATTGGACGCAGCATTCTCGCAAGTGTCCAGACACACAGATCTGGCCTTCGAGGATCTGGGAGCTCTGACAGATACCATGGACAAGAGAATTGATTCCCTGTTAAAAAAGACTTGGGAATCAACTCTAGGTAATCTGAAACCAGAGATGGCAGTCACGGTGGTGGCCCGAAACCTCGAGCACTGGCTTACGCAAATCCAGGCTCATATTGAGGCAGGTACGGCAAAGGAGACTATTTTAGCGTCCTTTCCAACTATGCTAAGAGGCGTAGCATACATAGCGGATGCTTCGGCCGAGTCAGTGCGCATGTCAGCCAGGACTGCGGCACTTGCCAACTCAGCCAGAAGAGCCCTCTGGCTCAAAACGTGGCCAGGCGACAATGCATCAAAGGTCAAACTGTGTGGCATTCCGCTAACCGGTGATCTGCTCTTCGGCCCAGGTCTAGAGACAGTATTAGACCGTACCGCCGATAAAAAGAAGGCATTCCCAGTAAAACGAAAACCCCCAAATCAACCCAGGAAGGGGTTTCGTCCACAAAAAAGGCCTCCCAAGTCACAGGAGAAAAAGACTTGGAGCCAAAGGGGTAAGGGCAAAGGAGGAGCGATTTTTCGCCCTCCTGAACAGCCCAGTAAGACCCAGTGACTCGGGTCACAGTGGGGGGAAGATTGGGAGCCTTCCTACCACAATGGGAAGTAATCTCCCCCAACCAATTTATACTGGGGATCATACGAAGGGGGTATTGTCTGGAATTTACAAAGCCCCCTCCATGTCGAAGCTTAATAACACTTCTCCCCAGGTGTTCGGCAAAAGCAGAGGCCCTCCTAGGGGCATTAAAGGAACTGGAACAACAAAATGTGGTGTGCAGAGTTCCAAAGGAAGAAGGGACAGACTTTTATTCACACGTTTTCGTGGTGAGAAAACCCTCGGGGAGTTACAGGTTAATTCTAAACCTGAAACCTCTGAACAAAGTGTTTACAAAAGATTCCGGATGGAATCCATATTCACTGTCAGGGCGTTACTTCCCCAGAACTGTTACATGGTGTCACTGGATTTGAAAGACACTTGCCTCCACATCCCCATTGCGGAGGCCTTTCAAAAATTCCTCCGCCTGGCAGTAAAGGTAGAAGACGAAACTATTCACCTGCAGTTTCAGGCGCTGCCATTTGGCCTATCCTCGTCCCCCCGAGTATTTACGAAAGTCATGGCGGAGGCCATGGCTTTTTTGCGAATCAGGGGGGTATCAATCGTTGCTTACCTAGACGATCTTCTTCTCTTCGCACCATCCTCAGAACAACTAATCAGGGATCTGGAACTCAAAAAGACAACCCTGAAAGAGCTAGGATGGCTACTAAATCTGGAAAAATCCAGCCTTATTCCAGCTCAACAGATTTTCTATCTGGGATACCTGCTGGATTCTACTCGGCTAAGAATTTTTCTCCCACCAGAGAAAATTCTGACACTAGACCAAGCAGTAGCATGCCTTCAGAGCAATCAGCAGGTACCAATACGGGTGGCCATGTCAACCCTCGGCCTACTGACTTCTGCCATCCCAGCAGTCCAGTGGACAGGCCTTCACTTCCGTCCCCTGCAGGCACTGATTCTAAAGGTGTGGGACCACAGCCAGGAGTCTTTAGACACTCTGCTTTCTATCCCTCCTCGGGTCAAAAGGTCCCTCTGGCGGTGGAGGAAGCAGATAAATCTGTCACAGGGGCGCCTATGGATCATTCCAGTGTCCAGAGTGATTACTACGGACGCAAGTGGCAGAGGCTGGGGGGCACATCTGGGACCTCAGTTGGCGCAGGGGACATGGAAGGTGGAGGAGCTCAAAAGGTCCTCCAACTGGAAAGAACTAAAAGCAGTAGAACTGGCACTCAGAACTTTCATGGAAGACCTACTGGGACAACATATCCAGGTACAGTCCGACAACTCTTCGGTCATTGCTTATATAAACAAGCAAGGTGGCACGAGAAGCAGGGTTCTGTTAAGCCTAGCCACAGAGATTCTCGGCTGGGTAAAAGCCAATGCTCTGTCCCTTTCAGCAGTGTACCTAAAAGGGAAGGAGAACGCAGTGGCCGATTTTTCTCAGCAGAACACAGCTGAGGGAGGCGGACTGGGTACTCAATCAGGAGGTTTTCGACCTCCTAGTCAGGAGATGGGGCCTCCCAGAGGTAGATCTATTTGCCTCAGGGAGCAAGACAAAGACCCCATACTTCTCTCTCAGCAGATGGGAGAATGCGTTAGGGGTAGACGCTCTGACACAAAGCTGGCACTTCAGATTTTGCTACGCCTTCCCACCTCCGGTGCTTCTGCCAGCAGTTCTAAGAAAATTCCAGGTAGAAAACACCACACTAATTTTAGTGGCTCCGTACTGGCCCAAGAGAGCTTGGTTCTCGATTCTCGGTCAGTATGCGGCGGAACCTCCCTGCCTCCTTCCGGCCAGGAAGGATCTCCTGTCGCAGGGCCCAGTTCTCTGTCCCCAGGTAGCCCGTTGGAACTTAGCCGCTTGGCTTCTGAAGAAGAGATTCTAAGAAGCAAGGGCTTTTCTGATCAACTGGTAGCCACCCTCCTTGATAGTAAAAAAGAGGAGACGCACCAAATCTACCAAAAGGTTTGGGGGCGTTTTAAGGCTTGGTGCCTAGAAAACTCTTTTAAGGTGCAGAGCCCTATAGCAGTCCTGGAGTTTCTGCAGTGCCGGGCTGATCAGGGGTTAGCCATCAGTACCCTTAAGAGCCAGGTTTCAGCACTTAGCGCATACCTTGAGAAATCCCTGGCCACAAACACCTGGGTGGTCAGGTTTTTCAGAGCCCTGTCAAGACAGAGACCAGTGCAGGGTCCTTCCTTCCCTAAGTGGGACCTTTCCCTGGTCTTGCAGGTTCTGACGGAACCCCCGTTCGAACCTTTAGAGGAGTGTACTCTAAAGGACCTAACATATAAAGCTGTTTTTTGGGTGGCTGTAACCACAGCCAGGAGGGTCAGTGAAATAGAGGCCCTTTCAATTAGACCCCCCTTTTGTGTTGTATTTTCGGATAGTCGTTTTTAAGACTGACCCGGCTTTTTTACCGAAAGTGGCTTCAAAATACCATAGAAGCCAGTAAGTAACTTTTTGTCCTAATCCCTCAAGTGAAAGGGAATTTAGGTTTCACACTTTAGACGTCAGGAGATGTATCCTACGTTATTTAGAGCTGACAAAGAGTTTTAGAAAGTCAGACTCTCTTTATTTCTTTTTGCGGAGCAAGAAAGGGACAGAAGGCGTCTAGACGCACCATTGCCAGGTGGCTTAGAATAGCTATTAGTCCGGCCTACAGGCTAGCGGGTAGAGAGGCCCCCATGGGAATTAAAGCACACTCTACCAGAGCTATGGCAGCTTCATAGGCGGAAAGAGCTGGAGCAACGCCAGAGCAGATTTGCAAGGCAGCCGTATGGTCCAGTTTCACCACATTTGTGAAACACTACAGAGTGGATCTGGTATCAGCAAGTGAGCAATCCTTTGGGCGAAAGGTTTTGCAAGCTGTTGTCCCACCCTAAGTGGTAAGTGCTCGTCTGTCCTCTCAATGTGGCTGTCCTGAAAGACGGGAAGGGAAAATTAAAGTTACGCTTAGCGGTAACGTCTTTTCCAGTAGTCTTTCAGGACAGCCCTAGTACCCACCTGAAGTTTTGGGGGGTCTTGAGGAAGACCTAAAAAAAGGGCACAATAGTAATATGTGATAGTATGTTATTAACGTGTTCTTGTGTCTCCCCAGCTAACCGGAGGTGCTCTAGAACAAACTGAGGCTGGCAGGGGGAGGTAGAAATTTATGGGGGCTGGTGCAGTGTTTCCCAGGAAGAGGAGGAGCCAAGGTCTCTCAATGTGGCTGTCCTGAAAGACTACTGGACTACCGGTTACCGGTAAGCGTAACTTTAATTTTTCTACCCTAGGAGAAAATAGAGAAGATGCAGTTGACCCTGAAAACACTTCAGTCCAACGCAGAGATCTCTGTAAGACAAGCCATGTCCGCTCTGGGACTGTTGACATCGGCAATTCCTGCCGTACAGTCGGCCAGGTTGCATGCCCGTCCTCTGCAATTGGATATTCTGATGAATTGGTCATACCAGGAACCTCTGGAGAAGAAATTTAACATGGGGGCAAGAGCAAAAAGATCGCTCTGGTGGTGGAGGAACCAAGGAAACATTTCAAAAGGGCTTCCTTGGGTCTTTCCGGTAACCAGAAGGCTGATTACAGATGCCAGCGCATGGGGATGGGGGAGCTCATCTGCAAGAAAAAACGATTCAGGGAGTTTGGACCAAACCAGAAGCGAGAAGAGCTTCAAATTGGAGAGAGTTAAAGGCTGTTCACCTAAGCCTCCTCTCCCTCCGGTAATTTTCTAGTGAATCAACATGTCCAAATATTGTCAGACAATATGACGGCAGTATTATATTTAACAAAGCAAGGGGGCACAAAAAGCAGAACCCTAATGGGTCTAGCTCATCAGATCCTAAGATGGGCAGAGAATAATGTGGCCTCTCTATCAGCAGTCCATCTGAAGGGGACGGAAAACACCTTAGCAGATCTCCTCAGCAGGAAAGAAATAAGGGAAGCAGAGTGGTCTCTCAATCAGGAATTATTCAAAACAATTTCCAGGAGTTTGGGTTATCCCCAGGTGGACCTCTTTGCAAAACAGGAAAATGCAAAAATACCAGTCTTCTTCTCTCTTCAGTGACAGGATCAAGCTCTCGGAGTAGATGCGTTAGCTCACAAGTGGGACTTCCATCTGTCCTACGCTTTTCCCCCGTTTCAACTGATACCAAAGGTGTTAACCAAATTCAGATTGGATTCCACGGAGCTAATAACTCCTTATTGGCCAAAAAGACCCTGGTTTTCAACCTTGATGAACCTCTCAGTGAAACCTTCTTGGAGATTGCCAATCAGGGCAGATCTGTTGAGTCAGGGCCAAATTCTCCATCCAGATCCAGCTTATCTCAAACTAACAGCTTGGTTTCTGAAGAACAAATCTTAAGACAGAAGGGTTTATCAGAGAACCTTATTTCTACCCTTCTTGCAAGTAGAAAAAAAGTGACGAGAGACATTTACTTTAAAGTCTGGAAGATCTATAATTCTTGGTGTTCGCGCAGAAGGGGTTAGCAGCAAGTACGCTCAAGACGCAGGTAGCTGCTTTATCAGTTTTTTTTAGAAAGAACCCTGTCAGGGGAACCTTTTAATAATCAGATTTTTTAGGGCAATGGCAAAAGTAAAGCCTAGACCTGTTGTTAGTTTTCCCAAATGGGATTTATCTTTAGTTCTTCAGGGACTAAGGCACCGTTTGAACCCATAGAAGAAGCATCATTAAGTTTCTTGACGTTAAAGACTATTTTACTGGTAGCAGTAACTTCCGCACGTAGAATTAGTGAGTTACAAGCCCTTTCAATTAAAGAGCCCTTTATGAGATGTCTACAGGATAGGGTAGTCTTAAGGACGGATCCAGCATTTCTACCAAAGGTGGCTTCGGTTTTTCACCGTACACAGGAAATCATTCTCCCTACTTTTTGTCCTTTACCTTCTGGGGAAGGAGAAGAAGCTTTCCATACTCTTGATGTCAGGAGGTGTCTGCTTAAATATCTGGAAAGAACAAAGGAAATCAGAAAGTCATCTTCACTCTTTGTTTTAATGGAAGGTACTCACAAAGGAGGTAAAGCTTCCAAGAGCACCCTCGGAAGATGGTTAAAGCAAGCCATTAAAGAGGCATACAAATCTTTGGGTCTGGAACCTCCGGAAGGGGTATTACCTCATTCTACTCGAGCAGTGGCAGCATCATGGGCAGAAAGGGCTGGGGCATCTCCTGAGCAAATCTGCAAGGCTGCCACATGGTCCAGTTTTTCGACCTTCATAAGGCACTACCGCTTGGATCCCACCCTGAAGTAAGTTTCTCGGTTATCCTCTCCAAGGTGCTGTCCTGAAAGGCGAAGGGAGAAAACCTTAGTTAGACCTACCGGTGATGGTATTTCTACGAGCCTTTCAGGACAGCAGCCTACTTCCCTCCCTTGGTTATCATATGTAAAGTATAATTATAGGACCTGGTAATTGTCTGATTATATTTTCCAGCATGTCGGAGGATTTCTCGGTAACAACTGACGGCATGGTGGAAGCAGCTGCTTTTTAAAGGGGCGTTGTCACGCAGTGTTTCCTGTCTAAGAGGTGGAGCTGCGTTCTCTCCAAGGTGCTATCCTGAAAGGCTCGTAGCAATACCATCACCGGTAAGTCTAAGGGGGTTTTTTTTTTTTTTTTTTTTTATTGTATCAAAAACACATGGAAAGTAGGTTATATGGAACGTGTCAAACGCACATGCAGGAAAGCATCTGGACTGCGTTTCTATGGTGTGAACTGACCCTAAGTAACCCATTTATGGTTACAGGAAGCAATTTCATTAAATTTTTTTTTCCAAGGGGCAAGTTACCAGGGTGCCAATTTTGCCCAGTCCATTTTTGGAGTTTTGTGTGGAATGTGTCTGGCTCTTTATTTTTTATTTTTTTATTTTTTTTCCCTCCACTTTGTGGAATAAACATGAACAATATTTTTGGCCATTACTGTACAAATCCTTTTTTTTTTTCCCCTCCAATCGGGCGGTCTGTTGCACTATATACTTGTGGGAAAATCTAGAGTAGTTTGTAATCTATAGGCAAAGCGTTAAGCTGTTTTAGCTTAGAGTGGTTAACTTTTCCATACAGGTTGTACTAACATATTGTAGTTGTGTGCTTTGCCTTGAGATTTATTCTTCTATCGAAAACGGAGGGGTGGATTTACTAAAACTGGAGTACACAGAATTTGGTGCAGCTCTGTAGAGTAACCAATCAGCTTCTAGAGCTGGCCATACATTATACAATTTACTTGTTCAATTTGCTTTAGATTTACATTTAACTGTGTTTAAGTCTTACATTTTTATATATAGTTTTGGTAAATCTAAAGGAAAATTGTACAAGAAAAGTGTATAATGTATGGCCAGACTAACTTCAGTTTGTTCAGTTAAGCTTGGAAAATAAAAGCCAGAAGCTTGTTACTATGCACAGTTGCATCAGAATCTGTGTGCTCCGAGTTTTAGTAAATCCACCCACCAGAGAAACTGTACTTACTGGAGTAATGCTGTAATAGTTGGCATTCCAGGCCAATGTAAACATTGCTTTATTTCCGTAAATGTATCTCTATGCTGCGCTCATGTGGGTACTGTACAGACGGATAACTGTTGGAAGAAGTTGTCCCCTACATATGTTTAGCTAAACCCTGTCCATCCCATGGAATGTATAGGCTGCCAGTTGTGGAAAACGAACCCTTCTAACCTATTAATTGGCCTTCCTATGGCCCCTCTCACACGAACACCTTCGCCTAGCGGAATCTGCTTGCTCAGCAGGCGGGTGAGAGGTCCTGTCCGCTCCGCTGTGCAGAAGGGACACGGGACACAGCCCGCTCTCCTCCTCTAAGGGGAAATTGGGTGTAAACGGACCGCCTGTCCGTTTTTATCTTCCAATCCGATAGAGGGATGGGAAATAGGACCACCATCCGTCTGGATTTTGCGTAAAGGATCGAATAGCGGCAGATGTGTCGGCTGACATCCAGCACTCCATAGAGGAGTCTGCAAGGTCCAATCGGCCAGCTTGTGTGACAGGGCCCTATACTGTACATGGCAAACTGTAAACAAAGTAGCATTTATACACTGATAATGCTAGAAGGAAAACTTTTTTGTAGTCACTCATGGAAATACTTGGTTGAATAGAAAAAGAATCTCTCACAAAATAGTGTAAGGCACTATGAAAAGTAGAAAAACTAACAAATCTGTTCCTAAAGTGAAATTCCCCCCCCCTCCCCCCATATTTATTTACCCGCTTACCAGGTTGCGGGTTCTTTACCCACCCATTGGATCCAGAGTTGTCCTGCTGAGATCCTCTTCTCTTCTGCTCAGGTCCCATACACCTATTTTATTGTATGACATTATTGGGAAGCTACCGGCTTTTCCAGATTCAGCCGGTGGGCCTCTCGTGCCACTAGGTCTGCCCGCCTCTTCCTTTGTGAATGAAGTACTATGCTTCCTGGGATATGTTACATGCATATCCCAGGAGGCACAGGGAGCACTGTGCATGCCATTTACCTGGGAGAGTTGCATGCATGGGTGCTGGACACTAACATTTTTTTTCTATTAAAAAATTTGTGTAACGGAGGGGAGGGAATGTTCTTTTCATGGTGAGGATCTGCTTTAAAGAAACGCTAGACTCCCTTCCTCATCTGTGATTATGCCTATAATTAAAACGGAAGACTATATAAGTCTGGCATCAGAGAGATACAAGTGTAAGTCTGCTGTAGTAAACAGCCAGTTTTACCGATCTAATGTAACAGACTGATAAGCAAGCAAGTAAGTTATAGGCCTGTTGCACACAGATGTAGTAGTTAACTGATATTTATGTGTAGAATCTTGCTGGCAGACATATCCAGCATAAGGTTCCATTAAGACCTTGTGTATACACACATGTGTATGTGTGCATGTGTGTTAAATTCTTCATCTTCTAACTGCCATAGTTTAAATGTATGTGTATACACGCATATGTACTTGTGTTAATACTGCACTTAAAGTGTAAGTCCAGACAAAACCTAACTAACGCTAAACCTGCTCTGCGCCAAATTCTAGCCCTAATCTATCTAACCCTGTAAAGCAAAACTCTCTGTACTTGTGCCTATTCTGCACCCGATCCAGGCTGGTCTCCAGCGGCAGATGCTGTGTGCAGGATAGAACCAACAACGGCTGTGAAATGAATAGGAAGTGATGTCACCCATAGACTTACTTTGTGGCTTCCGTTGTCGGATGCCTCTTCTGCACCCGCCTACACAGCGAAGCCGTGGCTAATGCTGGGACCACATCAGGTGCAGGATAGGTAAGTATAGTGATTTTTTTTTTTTTTGCTTTTACAGGGTTAGATAAATTAGGTTTGGAATGTGGCACTCTTGTTAAAAAAAAAAAAAAATAATTTAAAAAAATGTTGTTTAAGGCTTTTAATGATGCTACATGGGTGGTCAACCTGTAGTCCTCCAGCTGTTGTGGAACGGCAAGTCCCATCATTCCTTTGGGAGTCATACTTGTAACTATCAGTCTTGCAATGCCTCATGGGACTTGTAGTTCTGCAATACCTGGAGGGCCACAGCTTGAGCATCCATGCATTACTGCACTATGGATCTTTACATGGCTGTCTGCACGCTACACCATTACTCTGTTTTATGCTTGTGTGCAATAGGCCATAGAATGCTGTTATCTGATCCTTCAGGTTATGTTTTTTTTTTTTTTTTTTGTAAATGTCTATGTTGGAAGTAAGAATTATAGTCCTATTCACAAGAGCCTGTTCAATCATTTCAGCATTATTATTGATAAGCCAATGTACCTCCCAACTTATTGGCTGTATCTTGTGCAATACTGTAATGTCCACAGTAATTACACCTTTTGAGTGCCAGTAAACCTTTGCTTAGATGCCATTTCAGCAAGTAACTAATTGCATAGATACCACTAGGTGGTTAATACTATCAGAGTACTATATCGGCGGTTTAGTGGTAAGATGTGCTGGCCACAGCTGTGTGTGTGTGTGTGTGTGTGTGTCTACGGTATTCTCGTGTGCATACCAGTATCCTTAACACTTATCCTTGTACTGTACTCTCCCAAGGGAAGCCGCTCAGTTGCACCATGCATATAAGCTTTAGTCAAACAGTCCACGGCTTCTCATCATTGTGTGTATCCACCAGGATGGAATGGGTGTATTGAGTACATATCTGCATCAATGCGTTAACGCTTCATCAGAATGCAGGAAAGGGTGTGCGCTACATGTTAACTTCTTTTTTTCTCAGTGCTTTACAGTATATTTTTGTGCGGTAGTTGTATTATAGTAAAGTGTTCTGTGATTGCCCTCAAATGTTTTCCTTTTTTCCAAACTGTAACCTCACAAGGTCTTTTACATAATTGCTATGTAAACCAGGAAAAAGCTTTTATTTTTTTGTGTTTTTTGTTTCCTTTTATAGAATAAGGGAGGATTATAACCTCCTGTCGTGGGGTTTTTTTTTTTTTTTTCCCCACCATCTGTGTCCCATTGCATAGATTTCTTTTCACTTTCTGTCCCATAGCCAAACAGGAAGTCACAATTTCCTGCAAATGAAGGGAACCCACAGCGCATCAGAACTAGTGTCCCCATTGGAAGATTTCGTCTCTATTTTCTGGGGACAACCCAAAATTTGGGGTTTGCTTTTACTTTCACTTTCAATGATAATGATACACAGGACAAATAGAGGGTCAATGTCCTTAACTGGACACAGACAGCATAAAACGACTGACTTGTTCTAATCCCTCTCCACTATGTCCAAAACTTAAAAAAGTTTTGCCTATCATTATAGTTAAACTTTGGTCAGTGTTTATTGTAAAAATGTTTACCTGTCTTTTCATTGGCCATATTGGCTTATCTTTTTAGGTTAAAAGAACTACACTTGTGGACAGCAGAACATCGGTAACAGATGTGAAGTTTGCGCCTAAACACATGGGCTTAATGTTGGCCACCTGTTCTGCGGATGGTGTTGTGAGAATATACGAAGCTCCTGATGTCATGAACCTCAGTCAGTGGTCTCTACAGCATGAAATCTCCTGCAAGCTCAGCTGCAGTTGCATCTCCTGGAATCCTTCCAGGTCACTTTCCTCTTATTTAAATTTTTTTTTTTGTATGGAAACTTTACTATTGCTGAAGGGAGAAAAACATATTTTCCAGAAACCTTATGTTCATTGCAACGTCTTTCCTACTGTTCAGGTACTGATATGGGCCATTTCCGTATAAAAAAAAAAAAAAAAAAAAAAAAACCTATCAGACACGCAACATAAATTGCTGTAATTGGCTGATGAGAAAAGTGCTAAATGGCGAGTACAAAAAATTCCCTTATTCCTTTTTCTGGCAAGCGTGGCCATCTGAAAGTAAAATTTAAAGTGTCTCCAAACACAAGAACAAATGATATTTAACCATTTCACCCCCAGAAGATTTTTTAATTTATTTTGCAAATATGGTTTTTATTAACGCCCAACACAGGCCAAGGCAGTGTAATAAGCCCTGGAATATTTAACCTCCTTCCTGACCAGAGCACTTTTTACAGTTTGGCACTTCGTCGCTTTAACTGACAATTGCGCGGTCATGCAACGTTGTACCCAAACAAAATTGCATCCTTTTTTTTTCCCCACAAATAGAGCTTTCGTTTGGTATTTGATCACCTCTGCAGTTTTTATTTTTTGCGCTATAAACAAAAAGAGTGATAATTTAGAAAAAAAATTTACTTTTTGCTATAATATCCCCAATTTAAAAAAACAAATTTCCTCATCAGTTTAGGCCAATATGTATTCTTCTACATATTTTTGGTAAAAACAAATTGCAATAAGCATATATTGATTAGTTTGCGCAAAATTTATAGTGTCTACAAACTATGGGAAAGATTGATGGCATTTTTTTTTTGTTTTTTACTAGTAATGGCAGTGAAATTTGTTTTGTTTTTGCAGTACTGCAACATTGCGGTGGACAGATTGGACACTATTGACACATCTTTGGGACCATTGACATTTATACAGCTATCAGTGCTAGAAATGTGCACTGATTACTGTATAAATGTCTTAGTAGGAACAAACAAATCCCTGTGATGGCTCTCGTGCACACGATCGCCTGCCACACGCATTGGGTCCCCCGCTGTGCCCTCTGCGGCTCTTAAAGGTAAACCCGTACGGGGTTTTGCGCAGGGGTGCCATTCTGCCCCTGTAAAAAGACATGAGTCGATTGGAAACCGGTTAAGCTTACTGGTCCTTAGATATGGTGGGTACATTCGTTTTTCTTTTCTAACACAATTTTTCCCATTTTAAATGGTAATACCTGGAAGTGCTGGGTGTTGTAATTGGCTGAGGGGAAAGAGCAGCATTAATGAGGGAAGTCCGAGGGTTTTCGTGCGGGGGGGAGAGGCTTGTTGACTGGAATTTGCACATTGAAGTGTAGTATACATTGCCACATTTTCTTTTTTTTCCTAGTAGTGTAATTATTCATGCAGTGTAATTATGATCCAGCGTGTAGTCACAACTTCTGGACACAGACTGATGTGGTGCTGTTGGTGGCGACATTGTTCCAAATTATACTCCCAGCTAGTTGGAGTAAGCATTCTACCTTCCCCTTATCACATCACAGCTTTAGCATTACTTACAGCTGTTTAGAAAATGAACTGTTCATGTTGAATCATTTTGTACAGCTATGATGTGACTTAGATCTGTTATGTAACTTTTCTTTGTGTCTTTCTGTTATTTTATAGTTGCCGTGCTCATTCTCCTATGATTGCAGTGGGTAGTGATGACAGCAGCCCTAATATTATGGGAAAAGTTCAAATCTATGAATATAATGAGAACACTAGGTAAGAGAAAAACTTTGCATTTTACCAAATTTACATGATATAAATTTTGTCGAAGTGGTAATACGATATAGGCCTAATGATTTGTCTAAAATTTGATAGTCATCACAAGCAAATTAACTAAATCCAAAGTTAGATGTTGAAAGCTAAAACATATGTAAACTGCTGGACCAATTCTCTAGGGCCTCCCGGGCCTGACAGTTAATCTCTCAATCCCAAATCTTGAACGTGAACGTACCCACAGTAGTAATGACAACCTAGAAAAGTTAAGCTCCACCATCAGATACTTGGGTGTTGAACTCCACCTGACGGTAGAACTATTACATGAGGCTTCTCCCCACAGTGCTCTCTTCCAATCTTTACCGATCACAATCCGAAAAGATCACCTGAAAAGTTTTCAAAGCAGACTGACAAAATTCATTTGGGGCTCTGCAGGTCACTGTCTTTCGAAGAAAGACCTATACAGATCTAGGAAAGAGGGTGGACTTGGGTGCTCCTAACCCTACTATGGTATTATCAAGCGGCTAGGCTCACACAATTATCTATCATATATACGTGCGTAGAAAAGCCTGATTGGGTGCAGATAGAGGAACAGGCGGTACCAACGCACACATTGGACTTCCTCCTCTGGTGTCCACCGAAAGATCTCCTCCAATTATGTCCCCAGTACTCTCTAACTCCATCCCCCTCTGGGATGGCCTAAAAAATCATCCCGCCATATCATCGAGGATGACACCACTTGCACATTTTTCACAACCCCAAATTCCCACCGGGAATGGACATCAAACCTTTAGTTGGTGGTTGGACAAAGGATTATACCACATTGGACACTTCCTCACTCCTCAGGGCCCACTCTCACTCAGCTACTGCAAAAGCAAACTGGAGATGCCAGATTCAGAGCACTACAGATACCTGCAGATCTCCCGCTTCCTAACTAAGCTTTGGCGCACTAAGCCCATGGCTCCATTCATAACAACATATGAACAATGGTGTGGCCAGGCCACTGAGCAAAGGGGGGGGGGCATCTCAGTAGTTTATCTGCCACTTGCCTCAGACAACTCCAAGCTCCCTTTATATGCTGACCTGGGAAAAAGACTCGGATCAGCTGGCGCAAGGACAAGTGGCACAAAAACGTCTTCCGGTCTTACAGACACGTGTAATACCGCTCTGATCGAAGCAAACCTTAAACTGGTTACCAGATGGTACCTTGTTCCAGCGAGAACTTTCCTTCCGCCTCATCTCTGTGCTTTAGGAACTGTGACGACTATGGCTCCATGATACACATATGGTGGGAATGTCCAAAAATCGTGGGGTTCTGCAACAGAATTTTCTATATGATACGCAAAGTAACGGGTAGTGCGTTCCCAAGAATCCCGCCATTTCTTTACTTAATGAGGGTATTCCGGACGTATCCAAACCCAATCATTAATTTCTCCAATCGCCTTTCAGGACAACCTTGGAGAGATCGCAGCTCCGCCCATTTTCCAGGAAACACATGCAAGCCTTTAAATCCCTCCTCTTACACCATGGCCTCAGTTATTGTGTTTCCTCTGCCATGGTGGAAGTGCATGCTGGAACCAGGGGGGCTGCGCTCCCTCCAGGGTAGAGGGGAAAGGGCTTACCTCTAGTGTTTTTTTTCTACCTGGAGTGCAGGGACCATCCCAGCACCCCCACACCCCCCCGGTACAAGCAGGGGGTGTTCCGGAGTCTCCAGTCTCTCCCAGCTCAGTGGAGCAGCAGCAGGTCGAGGCGTCGGTGTGTCCGGAGCCTGAGGTATGGCTCTCCTGACGTGCGGCATATTCCACATTGTGCGGTTCCGGGTCCTGGCGGGCGGGTGATGTCGTGGGCAGGTGACGTGGATTCCTGTGTGGGCGTGGCGACAAGTGGTTCCGGTCGCCTGGGACGCAGAGGCCAAGGGGGCAGGTCTATCAATCGGTGCTTCCGGCCATCGTTGATGATGCGGGAGCCAAGAAATTTTAAAACGGGAGGTTTTCTCATCCCCCACTGCGCTCTCTTCTAAGATGGACGAGAGACTGTCGGCAACGGTGGAAACCAGGCATCGATCAGGCCCAGGTAGGAGGGGCACAGTGGTGCCTTTATTCTTCTCCTTATGGGCTTATGCTGTGACTGTTCTTTATGTTCCTCCCTGTAGGGAGCCTGTTACTGCAGGGTCAGAGGTTACTTCTCTCGGACCCTGCAGTTTGATATTGGAGGTTTGCTATGTATGGGTTGCAACACTGAGGGGCATCTCTCTTTCTTGCCTATAGCTGGTGGTGGTCTGTGTTTTTCCCTAAGCACTAAAGGGCAGGAAGGTGTTCAACATTTTTAGTGAGAAGCCATTGCTCTCGTTTCAGGAAAAAGTTTTAGGGAAAATGAAACATTTGAACCCACCAAGTCAGAGGAAATGCCCTTCATGCAAGAATTCTCTCAGGCAAAAGGCAGATCCTGTATTAAGGATCTTGTCGAAGAGGAAACATCCCAGCAATATAAAGACTTGTTTTCCTCAGTACGTGAACTCAAACTCATTGGGTTCAGTCAAATCGTTGCTGGTCCAGCCAGCAGACCAAGTTGAAACCCAGAAACCACCATCTAGTCCCAGGGCATCTACCTCTAGGCTCGTGGAGGTTGTAGACTCAGAGGACGAGGGGGCAAGTACTCTTCCTTCCCTCAGGGATTCAGAGGATAAGGTAGAAGAGGAAGACGATAGCCGAGGCTCTAGGTACAAATTGTTTGTAGAAGAAGTGGATGACTTTTTGAAAGCGATTTACACGACCCTCGACCTTCAGGCGGAGAAAGTACAATTGTTGGTTCACGATAGAATGTACCAGGGTGTTCCTAGTCCATAGAGTTCTATCGGACACGGTCAAGAAAGAATGGAAGGACCCTGAAAGAAGCCCTTTCCTTCCTAAAACCCTCGAGACGGTTTCCCTTTGAAGACAACGAGTGTGAAGTGTGAAATAAAAAACCGCGGGTGGATGCCACATTTTCACAAGTGTCCCGTCGCACAGACCTAGCCTCTGAGGACATGGAGGGTGCTGAAGGATGCGATGGATAAAAGGGCAGACTCCCTCTTGAAAAAGGCGTGGGATTCCACGTCGGCCAGCCTCAAACCAGCCATGGCTTCCACGGTGGTGGCAAGAAACCTAGAATGCTGGGTGGAAAAACTGAAGAGTCATGTAAAGGCGGAGACGCCACGAAAAGATCTTTTGGAAACCTTTCCGTTAATTCTAAAAGCAGTGAAATACATGGCTGACGCATCAGCTGAATCAATAGATGGTAGCAAGGTCAACAGCTCTGGTGAATTCAGCCAGACGTGCTGTCTGGCTAAAAACTTGGTCGGGCGACAGCCTCCAAAGTTAAATTGTGTGGCCTACCCTTTCTCGGGGGATCTTCTTTTTGGTCCAGACCTGAAAACAATCTTGGACAGGACAGCTGAAAAGAGAAAAGCTTTCCCTTGCCAAAAAAGAAACAAACAGCTAAAAATTTTTGTGCTGTTCAACAGCCCCGTAAGAGTAGGGAAGATAACAAGAACCTTTGGGCCTCCCAAAAGGGTAAGGGTAGAGGAGGAGTTTTCTTTAGATCTCCCCCAGACCAGCCCCCCAAAAACAAGTGACAGTCTTGTCCCATTAGGGGGAAGAGTATCTGCCTTTCTCCTACAATGGAACAGAAGATCCTCAAGCCTGTTCATAAGGAATGTTATATCTCAGGGGTACAGTCTGGAGTTTTCAGAGCCCCCTCCCCAAGCAGATTTTACGTTACGGCTCTTCCAAGGGATCAGGACAAAGCTTCGGCAATAATTAAATTATTACAGGATCTGATTCAACAAGAAGTGATCGTCCAGGTCCCGAAACATCAGGAGGGCCGAGCCTTTTATTCCCATATTTTTTTTGGTGCAAAAGCCATCGGGGAAGTATTGATTGATTCCGAACCTAAAGATCCTAAACCAATCAATTTGTTACCTACACTTCCACATGGGCACAATCCATTCAATAACAAAACTGTTGACTCCACTGTATTGACAGGAATAGAATCGCCTCAGGAACTAACTTTCCTACAAGCGTGGGAAAGAGACTTAAAGCGGGGGTCCACCTATCTATCGTGTGTTTTTTTTTTTTTTTTTTTTTTTTTTTTTTTGTTCATTCACAAACTTTTCTTCTCATGATTATCTACTCACGTGTTCTGTGTAATAAGTCCACCTGTGTCCGATTTCGTTGTAAAGAATAACTTATAAAATTCACTGAAGGCGGTTTCCATCTTCATTGTGGGCATTTGAAGCCCACAAGCATGTATTTCCTGGATGCGGTGAATGCTGTGCTCCCAGCATTCACCGAGATGTTGTGATGACGCTGTTGCACAATGCATGCTGGGAAGCCTGAGACTAGCTCCCAGGGGACTGTGGGAGGTCTGGGAGAGGCTAGAAACGCGCCTACTCCCATGGGAGGAAAACCAGGAAGTGCTAAGAAGATTAGAAAAAAAGGTAATTACGGCGATTTAAATTTTTTTACACAGCATGTCAGCATCTAGGCAAGGAAGAGAATGCATAGAGATAATGTTAAAAATTTTGGTGGAACCCCGCTTTAAGGACATCATTCTCCCAAGAACAGAAGAATAGGATCTTAGTATTTAATCAAAAGGCTTCAGTAGCAAGCAGATATCGGGAGGGGGGATATAAAATCCTTACCAGATGGTATAGGACGCCGAATGTGCTACATCGGATTTACCCCCAGGTGTCAGAGGTATGTTGGAGATGTCATGAAGAAGGGACAATTCTACATATCTTCTGGGAATGTACGAGAATAAGAGTTCTGGGAAATGGTTGCAGAAGCTAATAAAACAATAACAGGATTCTCCTTGGGAAATCGGCAACTTTTTTTATTGCTAGATTTCCCATTATCAGTGGAAACATTTTAAAACTCGCTGCTGAGACACCTTTTAACAGAAGCTAGGGCATGTATCCCTGCTCTGTGGAAAAAAGACAGCTCTCCAACTAGGGCACAATGGTTGGCCAGAATTGTAGAAATACAACAAATGGAAAATCTTACTTTGACAATGAAAGACCAAGATGAGAAGTACCAGACAACATGGGCCCTATATTTGGACTGAAGTGGGGAGAGATGGAGGGGAGGGGAGAGAGGGAGGGATCGAGAGGAGTTCGTTTTTTTTTTTTTTTTTTTTTCATTACTCTGGGATAGGGAGGGGGTAAAAGGGGAATTTGTTTTTGTTTTTTTGTTTTTTTTTTGAGCAATGGGTTAATAGTAGAAAAAGGGAATTCACAAGGAATTCAAGTGTCAATTAAAGGTAACATATGATGTGCTGATGAATAGATTTACTTAAGACGTATTAAGCTGGCACTATATGAGTGCAATGAATTGTATTGTGAAACCCATGAAAAAAAAAAAAAAAAAAAAAAAAAAACTGTTGACTCCAGACTGCTTCATGACATCCCTAGACTTGAGGGATGCTTACCTACACATCCCCATTGCTCAGGCTTCCCAATGTTCCCTCCAATTCGCCATCAACCTGGGGTCATCGGTTTGGCATCTTTAGTTCAAAGCTCTGCCTTTTGGACTCTTATCTTGCCCCAGGATTTTCACAAAAATTGTGACGGAAGCCCCAGAGTTAAGAGGAATTTCCGTCATTCCCTATCTGGACGACCTGTTCTTTGCGAACCTAGGGTGGCTCCTCAACCTGGAGAAGTCGAATTGCGGACTCTAAGGAACAAGTGGTGACAAATCTGCAGGTATCAGACTCGCCTCCAGAACCTAGGGTGGCTCCTCAACCTGGAGAAGTTGAATCTAGAACCAAGACAGGAAATTATGTTTCTGGGTTATACCATAAACTCGGTGCTCCAAAATTTTTTTTTTTTTGTTTACCTCAGGCAAAGTTGGAAAAGATCTTTTCTGCAGTAAAACAAATTGACGAATAGCTCAATCTCAGTCCGATCGGCAATGGCAGTATTAGGACTTCTCACTGCATTGATCCCAGCCGTACAGTGGACCAGATTTCATTCCAGACCACTCCAGTTGAACATCTTACAGTCATGGTTGCATCAGGTTTCATTGGAAAAGCAGATCAGACTTACCTCGAAGGTAAAGTGAGCATTCTGGTGGTGGAGGGGCTCGGTCAACCTGACGAAAGGTCTCTTTTGGGTCTTTCCACTAGACAAGCGTCTAACAGACGCAAGCTCCTGGGGTTGGGGAGCCCACCTGGACGGTCTAACTTCTCAGGGGGTTTGGTTCAAGACAGAAGCCTGAAAGTTGTCAAACTGGCGGGAACTAAAGGCCATCTTTCTCGGTCTCCTGGCTTTTCAACAGGCAGTGAAGGGACAACACGTGCAGGTCCTTTCGGACAATATGACCGCTGTAGCATACGTGCTCAAGCAGGGAGGAACCAGGAGCAGAGGACTTATGGAACTAGCCAGTCATCTACTTTCCTGGGCAGAACAGAATGTGGCCTCTGTTGGCAGTTCACCTAAAGGGTTCTCAGAATCTGCTAGCAGACCTACTCAGCAGGAGCAGAGTGGTGGAAGCAGAGTGGAGCCTGAATCAAGAAGTTTTCTTAATGACCTCCAAAACTTGGGGGCAACCCCAAGTAGATCTGTGTGCCAGCCAACAGAACTCAAAGGTTCAGGAATTCTTTTCTTCTTCACCAAGAAGACCAGGCCATAGGTATAGATGCTCTCGCGCATCCATGGCATTACCAACTGTGCTATGCCTTTCCCCCTCTTCCCTCTGATACCAATGGTCTTAAGGAAATTCAGAGGAAAAAAAACATGATCCTGGTCACTCCCTTTTGGCCAAAAAGACCATGGTTCGCAACACTACTAAATATGGCCACAGAACCTCCGTGGAGGCTGCCGCTAAGGAAGGACCTTCTAACATGGGGATCTGTGTTTCATCCGGAAGCAAACCGGTTACAGCTAATTGCTGGCTTCTGAGGAAGATCTCCTTAAATCCAAGCGTTTATCAGATTAAACTAGTAAAGACCCTACTTTCCAGCAAAAAGGAGGTAACTCGGGACATATACCTCAAGGTCTGGAAGAAGTTTAATTTCTATTGTACCTCTAAAAGCTTTCAGGTAAAAAATGTTGTGTCAGTCCTTGAATTTCTCCATAATGGAATGGAAAAGGGACTGGCAGCCAGCACCCTAAAAACCCAGGTGGCGGCTCTTTCAGTTTATTTTGAAAAAACACTATCCAGAGAAGTTTTAATGTCAAGATTCTTCAGGGCACTAGCACGAAATAGGCCGGTGGCCCTCAAAAATTTTCCCAGTTGGCACTTCTCTATTGTTTTACAGGGTCTCACGGGGGCTCCTTAAAGAGCATCCTTAAAAAGTTTAGTTCTGAAAACAGTAGTAGCCATTACCTGGGCAAGAAGAGTCGGCAAGCTTCAGGCCCTAGCAGTCATGGAACCTTTTCTTAAAGTATTTCCAGATCGAGTGGTTCTTCAGACAGACCCAGCTTTCCTGCCCGGTTTCTTCAAACTTTCATTGCTCACAGGAAATAGTGTTGCCCACTTTCTCCTCGACTCCTTCCAATCCAGGAGAAGAAGCTTTTCATACTTTGGGTGTAAGGAGATTCCTGCTTCATTTTTTTTATCAATCACTAAGGAGTTTAGAAAATCAAACGCCCTGCTTTTGTGATTTTCTCAGACTCGCGTAAAGGGGAGAAAGCTTCCAAAAGCAATCTGGGCAGATGGCTTAGATGGGCGATTATGGAAGCCTATGAAGCTAAAGGAGAAATTCCCCCCTTAGGTATTGCTGCTCGTTCCACGAGATCAACGGCAGTTTCCTGGGCCGAGAGGGCCAATGCCTGATCAAATTTGCAAGGCGGCTACTTGGTCCACCTACTCAACATTTCTCCGACATTATAGGTTGGACTTACTGTCTGCCGCAGATCAAGCCTTCGGCAGGAAGGTTCTGCAGGCAGTAGTCCCACCCTAGGGTAAGTTTCTTGGTTATTCTCTCCAAGGTTGTCCTGAAAGGCAATTGGAGAAAGGCCTAGTTAGACTTACCTGTAACGGTATTTCTAAGAGCCTTTCAGGACAACTGGTATGTCCCTCCCTTTGTATCTTAGGCGTGGTTTAAGTGTTATGGTTGTTTGTGGTTTTCTGTGCTTTGTTTTCCAGTATGACAGAGACCACAAAAACTGAGGTCATGGTGGAAAAGGTGGGATTTAGATTTCAATTTCTCTTTATTAAATAAAAAAAAAAAAATCAATACCTTGTCATTTATACAACATTTCATATTCCTTACAATCAATTAAAAGTATCTCTAATACAGTAATTAATCTCTTATCATTCCCCTCTCATCTTTTATTTCCTACTACTCATCCTAACCCCCATACTCACACAAAAAGAAGGGAAAAAAAAAACCCTCCCTAGATCTGTTCCTATTATTTGAATTTTAGCACTTCTTTTGAGAACCTAAACTCATCCCATTTTTGCCATATTTCTGGCAGTTTTTGTTATATACCCTTCTTCTCTTATCTGTTTTTCCATATACTGGATTTAGTTCATTTCACATATCCATTCTGCATTTGTAGGCCCATCTTCTCCTTTCCATTTTCGTGCTATTATTGTTCTAGCCGCAGATGTCATGTAATGCAAGATGTCTTTTCTAATTTTCTTTATTGGATCCCTTGTCAGCGAGAATATTGAGATTTCTATACTTGGTTTTACTATTTCACCTGACACTTTCTGGTAGATCTCAAAAATCTTATTCCAAAATTCCTTCACCCTCTGACAACCAAACCAGATGTGATCCATGGTCCTGCTCTCCCTCTTACATCTCCAGCAGGTCTCTGTATTTGTCTTCTTCATTTTATTTAATGCTACTGGGCACCTATACCATCTCATTGCTATGCTATCTTATAATTTCTCTCCTGATATTTATTAGCTATAGTTGTTTTGTGTAGATCAAACATTTTCCCCATTCTTCTTCTACTATTATGTCTCCCATTTCTTTTTCCCAGTTTTTCATTCCTGTTAGCTCTCTAAAGGGACCAGAAGGGAGTAGTAGATCATATATCTTTGATAGTTTCTTAATTGGATCCTTCTCCTCTATTAGAATTTTTTAAAATTTAGTTAATGGTCTACTTATCTTCAATATTTTACCTTCTATAAATGATTTTAACTGCTGGTATTGTAGCCACTTATTTTTATATTCAAATCCTATATCCTGTAATTTTGGCATTTTCCCATCCTCTAGTATCTGTTCCAACCTTATGTTCTCATTTCTATGCCACTTAAGGTATTTTGTAACCCCCAGAGCTGGCGGGAATTCGGGGTCCCAAAACAGCGGTGTCATGGGGCCATCTATTGTAGAGAGTTTCTCCCCCTTTATTAAAATATCCCAATCTTTTAATGTAGCATTAACAAAAATTGTTCTTCTTCCTTTTTTTTTTTTTTTTTTTTTTTTTTTTTTTTTTGGTCTTAATTGGGGATTTATCCATGGGAGAAACCTCATTTGTGGACCTATTGTTTCTTCTTCTAATTTAACCCATTGTTTGGCTTCTTTATTATGATACCAATCTATAATACTAGTCAGTGATGCTGCCTGTAGATATTTTACAAAGTCTGGTAATGCCAATCCTCCAATTTTTTTTTTTTTTTTTTCCTAATTAATATTTCCCTCTTAATACGGGGATTTTTATGAACCCATATAAAACTCGCTATAGCTTTTTAGGAGGAAAGAGAGGGATTGTTTGAAAAACATATAATAACTTTGGAAGTATATCCATTTTAACTATATTCTTGCTGTCCAAGAGTGTTTATCATATTTTTGTAATAACTTAATTAGTTTATAGATTGTCGCATCATAATTCAAAACCTGTAGTGAGTCCAAATCTTTTGGATTCATACCTAAAAAATATTTAATTGCTTCTTGTTTCCATTTAAACGGGAAATCTTTCTGCAGAAGTGAGTATGTTTGTTCTGTTAATGATATGTTCAGCATCTCAGATTTATCGTAATTAACTTTAAAATTACTTATTTCCCCAAATCTCTTAAATTCATTTATTAAATTTGGTATTGTTATTATAGGATTAGTTACATGTATTAACAAGTCCTTTGCATATACGGCCTTCTTGTATTCTTTATCTCACTTTTTATACCTTTTTTAATATCTTTATTTTTCCTTATAGCCGTAATTAGATGTTCCATTACTATTATATATAGCAATGGAGAAAGGGGGCATCCTTGTCAAGTTCTATTTGATATTTGTATGTATTCTGATAGTATTCCATTTCTTCTCACTTTAGCTCTTGAGTTGGAATATAATGCGACAATTCTATTATACATTTTTGGACCCATCCCTAATTGTATTAATGCTTCCTTTAAGAACCGCCATCCTACCTTATCAAATGCCTTTTCTGCATCCACAGTTAAAAGGCATGTCTGGATGCCGGTTCTTTGAGCATATTCAATCAGTGTACATGTTTTTATAATATCTTTAGTAGTTTCCCTTCCCTTCATGAATCCCGTCTGATCTAACTTAATATAGTTAGGTAAAATGGGTGTTAATCTGTTTGATTATAATTTTTGAATATATATGTATGTGTACAGTATATATGTGTGTGTATGTATGTGTGTGTGTATGTGTGTGTATATATATATATATATATATATATATATATATATATATATATATATATATATATATATATATATATATATATATATATATATTTTGTATGTCTATAATTTTTACATAACGTATGGTATTTCTCTGGCTTTGGGATTAATATAATATGGGCTTCTATACTTTGCGGTGTAAAAGTTTGTGTGTTGAATATAGTTATAAGTTTTCTTAAGAACAGGAATAATTAGATCTTGAAATATTCTATAGAATCTGGCAGTATACCCATCCGGTCCAGGGCTTTTTCCCGGGACCAGTGTGGTAATAGCCTGTTGGATTTCTTCTGTAGATATTTCTCTCTCCAGATCCTCTATTTCTTTAGAAAACCTAAGCAATGCTGTCTCTTCCATACATTCATTAATTTTCTCCCAGTCATCTTTTTCCTTATTTGCCAGATGTGATCTAATATTGTACAATTTAGAATAATATATATGGAACGTTTTGGATATCTCTAATGGGTCATGGGTTAAATCCCCATTTGTTTTTAAAATCTTTACTATAGAGGTCAGAGATTGTTGATTCTTTAATGTTTTCGCCAATAGTTTACCTGTTATATTACCATGTTGATACCATTGTGTTTTATTTCTATCTCTTAACCAGAGGGATTCCTCATCAAGCACGGTTTGTAGTTCATCCGTTTTTGTTTTTTAAATTTATTTTATCTATTGAGTTAATACTCTGCTTATGTTCTCTTTCTAATTTATCAATTTCTCCCATCAGCTGGGATTTTTTTTTGTTCTTTTTATTTTTCTTTTTAATCTTGAACTGTGCTTGATGAACACACCCCTCAGGACACACTTTAGTGCTTCCCACTGCATTGGGATTGATGTTTCATCTTTTTCATGGATAAATAAAAACTCTCTTTTCGTTTTCTCTATATCCTCTTTACATTCTTTATCCTTAAGTAGGTTATCATTTAATCTCCAAGTCCCCCTTGATTTTACATGTTCTGTTATCCTAAGTTCCAAATATATCGGGGCATGGTCTGACCATAAAAAGCCTCCTATATCCGTTGAGGGAGTCAGCATCATTCCAGAATGGTTAATAAAGAAATAATCTATTCTATGATATGAATCATGTATGTTTGAATAATATGAATAATACTTTTCTTTTTGGTGTTGGGCCCTCCATATAGCCACTAATAAAAAATGTTTCCAATAAATCCTTAAACTCTTTTAGGTGGCCATTTTTTCTATATGTGTATTAGTTGTATCCATATCCATGTCGATATCCATAATGGAATTGAAATCGCCCCCTAGGATAATTATGCCTTCCGCCTTCTCCATCGCCTTTGATAAGACCTTTACCCCGTTCTTAATTTGATCTTGATTTGGTAGGTACAGATTTACAATTGTGAAGATTTTACCATATATCTTCACTTTTATCAAAAATCTACCATCCTTTCCTTTTATCAACTTGCATTAACTGATGGGGGACATCTCTATGAAGTACTATAGATACCCCTCTTGATTTGGAATATAAGAATGCGTTTCTTGAAACAGAATAATATCTATTTTTTGTTTATTAAAGGAGTTTAATATTTGATTTCTTTTGGAGGTAGAGTTTAGGCCTCTTGCATTAAAGGAACATAATTTAATCCCACCCAAGGGAAAAAAAAAAAAAAATTAAATAGAACAAGAAAAAAATAAACCACAAATACACACTTAACTCACTCACTTCCCCTTTCAACCTGGTTCTATTTGACTTCTATTAAGTCTTACTTACAAATGTAAGTTCCCTAATGAGGGGGGAACCGGATCTACTGTTTCCAATCAGCCGCCCAATCGGTTGGCGCATGCCGTTTTTTTTCTTTTCCTTAGAATTTATCTACCCTTTTTCCTGCTTTATTAAGCTGTTCTTTCTAACCTTTAACTCTTTCCCTTTATTCATTACTTCTCCATTATTACTGTTACCATTATAACCCTTTCAACCGGTATCGGGTTCCCTCCCCCGTAAAATCTTTTCCTTTAAAAGAGGCAGTATAGGCTTATAATGGAGAAGAAGGAAAGGAGGAGAGAGGGGGATAAAAAAAATTTTAAATTAAAAAAAAAAAAAAAAAAAAAACCCAACCCCCCCCCCCCCCCCAAACCCACAGTGTATTTTTTCTTTAACCATCCATATTATGATCCTAAAGCTTATCCTTATTACATAACTCATCCCCTTATTAACTCTTCCCCTTATTAACTCTTATCAGTATAGTGTCCCCTAATCCAACCATTTAATATTCAAAGTGTTGTGCATATTGCTCCTATATTTTTGTAAACACAGTGCACTAATAAAACAGGTGGCGGACCCAAAGCGATCAGCCTCCACAGTCCGTCTCCACTGACAAACGGAAGCTTCCGTCCGGGTCTGCGTGCTGTCTCCCGGCTTTATCCCCAGGTTCAAACTGCGGTACCCCACAGGCAAGATCCCCGCTCTCCTCCGTAGCACCTCCACTCGCTCCAGTCAAAAGCAACTGATGACAGGTATGGCTGGCGGGTTCACCCGAGTATATCAGAGTGCATAGGCATATATTCAAGGCTGGTTATAGGATAGGTATGTTGCCTTAATCCTGGAAAGGCTCCATGAACAGCATCCTTACAAGCGTCCGTGCAAGCCTTCTATGCTGCAGAATGCTAACCTCCCGACCTTACTGAGCAGCCATCTTGGTCAGCAGCTCCTCCCCCCTCTAGCGCTGTGAGTTCGGAAGAGGAGGGATTTAAAGGCTGCATGCGTTTCCTGGAAAATGGGTGGAGTTGCACTCTCTCCAAGGTTGTCCTGAAAGGCTCTTAGAAATACCGTCACTGGTAAGTCTAACTAGGCCTTTTCTTCACCCTTCTGGTAACTAAATTAACCATAGCTAAAGCTTGGAAACAACATCACGTATCCTTTACAGCCGCTAAAAGGAAAATATCCTGGATTATGGCCCAGGAAAAAAATGGTGAGCGCCTTAAGATACGGCGGCTAAATTCGAATCGGTTTGGGGACAATGGGCCGCATATGTAGGAATTTCCGACAACTGACTCTAGACAGGTTACGGCAGACTGGGGTCATCGGGGATGGCAAGACGGGAACACTTCCTTTCCTCCTCTCTCTTCTTCTCTTTCGTATCTACTCTCCTACTTCTCCTTACTATATCAATATATTTTACGGTATCACTCTCAATATTAGGTATGATGCAATGAACTCCAGGACTAACGTTTGATCCCCCAGGACTAATGGTCCGTTGAAGAATGCGGTTTGGTTGGTCACTATAACTAGGGAGGAGCTTTGCGGTTTCATCATAACTTGTGAATTATCCTTCCGCTCTAAGGTTATCAGAATAAGTTTAATAGCATTTGTTATAAACTTCAACACTACCATGTTAACCTATACTAGAATATCTTCAGCAATATCTCTTGCTATACCCCCAGATATCCAAACCTTGTTTACCATTATATCGTTGTACTATTTTATACATCTTATTCTATGCTACAAAAGAAATAAAACGCATTGAAAGAAAGCTAAAATAAAAAAACAGAAAAAATTTTCACAAGGGATTTAACTTTTAGTCATTAGGATGTATCCCTTGTGCCGATTCCTCTTTTATTAGTAGATATCTTCTGCCATTCATGCCTCCCTTTATCATTGCTGCTGGGGTTACTATGGGGTTACTACCTTCATACTATGAAGGGCTGTCACGGGCTCAATAGGAGAGCGTAAGTATGCCTAACTTTTCTGCCCAACTGCTCCCTTCATTGACGCCATATTACATATTATATGATTTGAGAACGGGCAGATTGCTTGGCCCTCTCCTCTCGCCCAGTAGTGTGTAGCTGTAGTATATGACATTTATGAATGGAGGAGCTGGGCAGAAAGGGTCAGCATAGTCAGGCTCTTTTGTTAAGCCTGTCACAGTCCCTTGGCTGTTTAACCCATGCCGATATGGTGGGGAAGGCATCAATGGCAGAAGATAACTTCTAACACAGGGGTCTGCAACCTTTTTCCACTAAAGGGCTGGATTCAATGTATGTGAATGCATGGAGGGATGCATTCACCTGCTAATAAATGAAGATAGTAATCTTGACCCCCTTCTATATTACACAGCCCTGCATTTCTGGACCCTTTTATATTACACAGCCCCCCGCCCCACTTATGTTAAAATTGTGCACACTCGTGGAATAGTGACAAACTGTGTAAAAAAAAAAAAAAAAAAAAAAAATCTCCATAGACGACTCTTTTTAAAAATTTCTACAGGTTTCCAGTTTAGAGTTAGAGGTTTTGTGCTCACTCTTATGATCATGGTGATACCTTACTCGTGGTGTTTGAACACTGTTTACATTTGAGGTCGCGACTTGTGTATACGTTCATTTCTGCGCGCGAGGTCAGAGGAATGCGGCTATTTATTTGTTTGTTTTTTTTTAACACTGTCCCTTTTTAAAAAAAACAAAACATTTCTGATCACTTTTTTATTGCGGTCAGAAGGAATGTAAACATCCCTTATGACAGGTACTTTTTATGGAGAGATCTGGGGTCTAGAAGACCCCAATCCCTTCATTGCATGTGAAATCATTCAAAACACCAAGCTTGGTTGTTTTGAATGCTGTCGGGTTTTTTGGGGGGTTTTTGTTTTTGTTTTTTTTTTTTAATTTGGCGCCTTTTAAACCGGAAGTTATGTAATGACATTGTTTCCGGGTTACTAGATCCGATCGAAGCTGATTACGGCTTTGTTCGGGTCTCTGGCCAGCTGGCCAATGGGCTGGCTGGTTGCTCTGGTCTTGCTACTTGGGATAACAGCTGAGTGGCGGCTTAGCTGCATTGTTTATCACGTGCACTGGAGGGCCAGACATTTGGTGGCGGGCTGGGTGCGAGCCATAGGTTGCTGTTATGTCCCTTGGACATTGGGTCTCTCAGGGTGTTGCTAGCAATGCTGCCAATATCCACTCAGAAAGTTACACACAGGCTGGATGCACTTCTTAATCAGGGAAGGGTTTATTACTCGCTCAGAAAGCAATGTACATTCTTACATGGAGGAGTCATAATACAACAGGTCTCCCTCCTAAGTATCATGCGGCTGCTTCCAGTCCCTCACACACTCGTGACTGACTTCCTGGTACAGCCCCTCCCCTAGCATGCATCAGGAGAAGGGGGTTAAGGGTCACAGTGATTCTGCACAAACATTGGTTGCCGACCCCTGTTCTAACAGAAAAGGAATCGGTACAAGGGACACATCCTAATGACTGTAAATTATATCCGGTGTTAATTTTTCTTTTAGCTTACCCCTTTTTTTTTTTTTTTTTTTTTAACCACCCGACATCCGGCCGTAGCCGAATGACGGCTACAGCGCGGATCTCAATTCCCGGGAGGCCGTCCTATGACGGCCTCCCCTTTCCTCGCTCACGAGCGCGCATCGGAGAAATTCTGTTTCTCTTCTGTTTCCCTTGGACACAGCCAATCACAGATCGCTGTAAATGGCCAATCACAGCGGCCAATAGCAGCGCGATCGCCATGGCCATTGAGCCATGATCTCAAATGTAAACATTTGAGATCATCTCTCATTGCCGGCTCTCTCCTCACACAGACAGCGTGTGAGAGGAGAGAGAAACTGTAAGCGATCTGTGAGTTTGCAAAACGTTTTTACAGTGCCCACCTCCTCAGTGCCCACCTGTTCCACCTCATCAGTGCCCATCAGTGCAGGCTTAGCAACTATGTCCAAAAGAAGCTTTTCCGCCGAGGAGGTGTACCAAATACTGTCCCAGGCCGACGAGAGCAACGGGGAGCTCTTTTTCGGATTCCCTTTCCGACTCCGATTCTGAGTCGGACATAAATTATGAGCCAGTCCTCAGTAGTGGAACACTGAGTGACTCAGAGGAGGAAGATTTTTGGCCCGCCAAACAAAGGCGTTCTGGTGCGGAGGCAGTGCCATCCGCCAGCACCACAGTGCCTTGGCAAGAAAGGCCAAGGACCCATGCCAGCCTTCCCTATGCCCTGCAGAACCCCTTGTGGCTTCCTCCTAATTCAGGAGAAGCCAACATTCCCCCTTTCACTGCCCAGCCAGGAGTCCAGGTGGACACAGAGAATTTTTCCCCAATAAATTTTTTTAATTTAATTTTTACCGAGGACATGCTATCAAATATTGTGGCCCAGTGCAACCTTTATGCACAGCAATTTATTTTGAATAATCCAACGTCCTACTATGCCCGTCCCTATGAGTGGAGAGACCTAACAGTGGAGGAGTTGAAGGTTTTTTTAGGGCTCACATTTAATATGGGACTCACAAAAAAAAAAAACACTTTGATGTCCTATTGGTCAACCCACCCCATCCACCACATGCCAGTATTCTCCAAGGTAATTCCCAGAAACAGATACCTCATGATAATGAGGTTTCTTCATTTCAATGACAATACCCAGTGCCCTCCCCGAAATGACCCAAACTATGACAGTCTTTTCAAAATTCGGCCACTTTTAAATTATTTTTCTGCAGTATTCCCCCAGCTGTTTACCCCGGACCAAAACATATGTGTGGATGAGTCCCTTGTTAAGTTTAGTGGCAGGCTTAAAATAAAACCATATATTCCCAGTAAAAGGGCCCGCTATTGGGTGAAGGTATACAAATTATGTGACCGAGTCACAGGTTGCATATATGCCTTCAAAGTGTACGAAGGGAAGGACACCCAGCTGCAACCCCCTAATTGCCCAGACTACTTGGGATCAAGCGGGAAAATTGTTTGGGACCTCATATACCCCTTACTGGAGAAAGGCTACCACCTGTATGTAGACAACTTCTACACATCTCTGCCCCTATTCCACAACCTTCACCGGAAGAAGACGCCTGCATGTGGTACCGTAAAAAAGAACCGGAAGGGCTTTCCTCAAAGTCTGGTCAATAAGAAAAGGAGAAACGGCAAGTCTACGAAACAACGAGATTTTGGCAGTGAAGTGGAGGGACAAAAGATGTCTACATGTTGTCTTCAATCCACAATGATACCTTCATGGAAATCCCCAGAAGAAATGGCACCATACAAAAACCTAAATGCATCTATGGTTATAATTAGTTTACGGGGGGAGTCGACTTGAATGACCAGATGCTGGAACCGTACCTTGCCACAAGACGGACATACCATTGGTATAAAAAAGTCGAAATTTATTTTTTTCAATTGGCCATATACAATTCATATGTAATTTATCGTAACTCCACCGAAAAGCCCCAAACGCTTCTATGGCTACCAGGAGGAAGTGTTCACTGCCCTTATATTCCCGAACGGCCCACCAGAAAATATCCGATCAGATGTTCTAAGTCGACTCTCCGAACGCCACTTTCCCGATTAAAATCCTCCCAAACCAACAGGCCAACGACTGCAAAAAAATGTAAGGTGTGTACCAGAGCAGGATTCAGAAGAGACACATCTTTTTATTGTGCACAATGTCCTTCTGAACCAGGCCTCTGCGTAGGTGAATGTTTTCGCCGTTACCATACATCAATAAATTATTAGTGAAGTATGGTAAATGTAAGCCTCCGTTCCTGCAATTTACCCTCACACCCCTTATGCCACTGACCCTGGCTTGTTATTTGACCATGCTTCTGCCTAACGATTCTGTATATACCTCTGCCTGATCTGGAACTGACCTTGGACTGTTATTCAACCATGCTAATGCCTAACGATTCTGTACATACATCTGCCTGATCTGGAACTGACCTTGGACTGTTTGACCATGATATTTGCCTGCCACTTGGACTGATCTTGTACCCTGCTACTGGACTATTGGGATTCAACACAGGGGTCTCACATATATGTGAGGGGCTCCAGAATTGTTTTTCTGGATGAAGAAAACAATTTTTTTTTTGTTTTCTCAATCCTAGATTAGGGTCTGGAGACTCGGAGGCTTCTAAGAGATTTGGGTGGGAGAAGCCTCTACCCCTGTCCCCATTCTGTCCTGAACGAGGCCCTACTTCTGCCTGTAGGACTTACAGCCGTCATGCCTCTGCCTGTCACACTGACCACACCACATGGACCTGCCCACTACCAGGACCAATATTTTTGGCACTGCAGACAATATCTCTGCCTGCACTGACCCTGGACTTTATATGGACAGTAACCCTGCCTGCTGCCTGGACAATTGTGTTCGCCGCTGCTGACCAAGTCCCTGCCTGCTGCCTGGACCAGTGCTATCCTCCTGTGTACAACTGAGCTACTACAACCACAGGTAATCTTTTGTTTACGCTTTGCTCAGCATAATGTATTTTGGGGTGTAATTCTTGGTATGTGCATGCTATGTGTCCCTGGAACACCTGACGGTGTTCCTTGCATGTTGGATCTCTGTATGTGGCCAGGCTGTGTAGAAGTCTCACACATGTGGTATCGCCATACTCAGGAGGAGTAGCAGAATATATTTTGGGGTGTCATTTTTGCTATCTAAATGCTATGTGTTGGAAATATCTTATAAACGGACAACTTTGTGTGTAAAAAAAAAAAAAAAAAAAAAAAAAAAAAAAATTCATTTTTTTCCCACATTTTTCAAAAACTTCTGTAAAAAAATGAACCGTTCAAAAGACTCATTATGCCTCATAGATTATATGTTGGGGTGTTAGCTTTCCAAAATGGAATCATTTTGTGGGTGTTTCCATTGTCCTGGTGCTCCAGGGGCTTCAAAAGTGTAATAGGTGGTTGAGAAATGTGATGTGTAATTTATGCTCCTAGAACACCTGATGGTGCTCCCTGCATGTTGGGCCTCCGTATGTGGCCAGGCAGTGAAAAAGTCACACACATGTGGTATCATAATACTCAGGAGGAGTAGCAGAATATATTTTGGGGTGTCATTTGTGGTATACACCTGCTATGTGAAAGAAATAAGCTATTACAATGACAATTTTTGTGGGGGGGGGGGGCGCGATCTCAATTTTGCAAAGAATTGTGGGAAAAAATACAACTTCAAATAACTCACCATGCCTCTAACTAAATACATTGAAATGTCTACTTTCCAAAAAGGGGTTATTTGGGGGGCATTTGTACTTTCCTGGCTTGTTAGGGTCTCAGGAAATAGGCCACCAGTACATCAGATGTGATAATTTTTTTATGATTTGCACCATAGCTTGTAGACCCTAAAACTTTCACACAGACCAAATAATTTCCACAAATTTTTGGTTATTTTTACCAAAGATATGTAGCAGTATAAATTGTGGCCAAAATTTATGAAGAAAAATTACTAATTTGCAAAATTTTATCACTGAAATTAAGAAAAATTTGTTTTTTTTTTTTTGTTTTTTCAAAATTTTCGGTCTTTTTTTCATTTATAGCGCAAAAAATAAAAAACCAGAGGTCATCAAATGCCACCAAAATAAAGCTCTATTTGTATGAAGAAAAGGACAAAAAAATTTGGGTACAGTGTTGCATGACTGAGTAATTGTCATTCAAAGTGTGAGAGCACTGAAAGCTGAAAATTGGTCTGGATAGGAGGGGGGTTTAAGTGCCCAGTAAGCAAGTGGTTAACCAACAAAAACAGTTTCATCAGTGCAATACAGTTCAATACCATGCATCTCAACAGCAGCAATACACAACATTGTATCTTCAGCAAGTTACAGTATTCCTCATAACCAAGTGCGCAACCAACATTTATTCCCAATAGTCTGTTTGCTACCAGATCCACTGGGGCAAGCCCCGATACATCTAGCCACGGTGCCCATATTTTCCCAAATTTGGTTGCGCTTCCCCTATGCTGATATGTTTCTCCATTCTCAACACTGTAGCTTACCTCTTTCTAACTTTGGATTCAGTTAACTTGCGTTTGTATAGGCTTGTGATGACTGCCATATTTTTCTAATGAAAAATGCCTGTTTTATTTGTACTTCATTTACTTGCACAAGTAATTTAAGAGGCTTTTAAATCTTATTTCTTTGCAGAAAATATGTAAAAGCTGAAACTTTATTGATGATCACAGATCCGGTTCATGATATTGCTTTTGCTCCGAACTTGGGGAGATCATTCCACATCCTTGCAGTTGCTAGTAAAGATGTCCGAATTTTCACCATGAAGCCTCTAAGGTGTGTTCTTGGGGTAGAATATTCAGTTCAAAATGCTTTTTTAAAAATGATTTTTTTTAAATTCTGGCACACCCTTAAGTATTGCATGTACCAGCCACGGACTGTGGGGAGGGGTGGGTGGGTGTGTGTGTGTGTTTTATTTATTTATTTATATATATATATATATATATATATATATATATATATATATATATATATATATATATATATATATATATATATATATATATATAATTTTTTTTTTTTTATTGTTTTTTTTGAATAGAACAAGTAGTGTTTAAAAAGTGTTTGAATCTTTGTCCTGCTAAGATGATTTATTTTCAGTTCTGCAAGTGAGAGGAAATCTCTCCAAGGTGGGGGTGTAATAGGAGGCAGGTCTGATTTTATTTTTATTTTTTTTTAATGTGTGTATATATTTATTTACAGAAAGGAACTGACTTCTGCTGGGGGTGTGACAAAATTTGAAATTCATACAGTGGCACAATTTGATAACCACAATTCACAGGTATGGCGAGTAAGTTGGAACATAACTGGCACCGTTTTGGCATCGTCTGGGGATGATGGAACTGTTCGGTTATGGAAAGGTAATATTTCATTTTGAAGCAAATGTTGGCTTATTTAACCGCTTCCCACCCGGCCTATAGCAGAATGACGGCCGGGTGGTGGTTCAGTTATCCTGACTGGGCGTCACATCACGCCCTGCAGGATAACAGCCGCCACGTGCCTGTGGGGTCGCGCATCGTGGCGATCGGTGGTGGTGCGGTGTGACACACCGATCTCCGCAAAGAGCCTCCGGCAGAGGCTCTTTACCATGTGATCAGCCGTGTCCAATCACGGCTGATCGCAATGTAAACAGGAAAAGCCAGTGATCGGCTTTTCCTCACTCGCGTCTGTCAGATCTGTGGCTGGGGTGGGGGGGGGAGGGGGGAAGGGGTCTGCGCTGATTGTTTATCAGGGCAGCCCCACCTCGGATGCCCACAGTGGACCACCAGGGAAGTTCCTAACATGTGGATGGCCAGGTACATCCCCCAAGGCCGTCCACATGTGAAAATTAATGATCCACATATGCCAATCAGTGCCCACAAATGGGCACTGACTGGCACACTAAAAATTAGTCATGCCCTGCAATGCCACCCATCTGTGCCTGCCTATGAGTGCCCATCAGTGCAGCCATATCGGTGCCCGTCATTGAAGAAGAAAACATACTTTTAACAGAAACAAAGAAAAAAAAAATTTTTTCAAAATTTTCGTACCTTTTTTTTATTTGTTGCGCAAAAAATAAAAATCACAGAGGTGATCAAATGCCACCAAAAGAAAGCTCTATTTGTGGGAACAAAATTATAAATTTGTTTGGGTACAGTGTAGCATGACCTCGCAATTGTCATTCAATTTGCAACCGCGCTGAAAGCTGAAAATTGGCTTGGGCAGTAAGGTGTATAAGTGCCTGTATTGAAGTGCATAATCAACAGCAGTCTGTCAAGGTACATAACAGTTGGATTTGGTGTAGTGTGTGTATATATAATGGATACGGGTTATCATTACATAATTGTAAAATGTTTTAGGGAGTTGGTGTGTGAAATGAATGCGGTGCTTTAGAACACTACATGTTTGGCATGGAGACAGAAACTCTCATCCACAGGTGTTTTCAATGCTAACTTTCTGTTTTCACATTTTCCTGTAAACTTTAAAGCAATGTTAATCCCTCCAGGTTTTTCTAAGCACTTTCAGCAGCCAATTTTAGTTACGAGTACATCGCTTCTTTATCTTAATCCATGACTATGTTCCAGTTTGTTGCCTCCATGACAGCTGCCCCAGGTTTCCTGCTTCAGGGTGGCACCTCTCTCTTGCTGCATCCTATGGAGCCACCCTTGCATGCAGGGACTAGACTTGTCTCCCTGCACAGTGTACAGCATTAGAAACATACAGCCTAGGATGGCAGGGCAGGCCTGTGCGTCTTCTGGTCAGTTTCAGGTACGATTTCAGCCAAAAGTTCGGGCTGAAATCGGACCTGAAACGGTGAACAGGGACGTACCGAACTCCTGCTTTGAACCTGCTGTGTGCTGCGGTGTGAACCCAGCCTCCATGGCATCCCAATCTTAGTCCGCAGGGTTCAATATTGAGTTGGCCCACCCTTTGCATCTATAACAGCTTCAACTCTTATGGGAAGGCTTTCCACAAGGTTTAGGAGTGTGTCTATGGGAATGTTTGACCTTTCTTCCAGAAGCACATTTCTGAAGTCAGGCACTGATGTGGACTAGAAGGCCTGGCTCGCAGTCTGCGCTCTAATTCATCCCAAAGGTGTTCTATCTGATTGAGTTCAGGACTATATGCAGGCCAGTTAAGTTCCTCCACCCCAAACTCACTCACCCTTGTTTTTATGGACCTTGCTTTGTGCACTGGTGCGCAGTCATGTTGGAACAGGAAGGGGCCATCCCCAAACTGTTACCACAAAGTTGGAAGCATGAAACTGTCCAAAATGTCTTGGTATGCTGACACCTTGAGTTATTTTCAAGCCCAAGCCCTGAAAAAACAACCCCACACCATAATTGCGCGTACACACACACACACACACACACACACACACACACACACACACACACACACACACACACACACACACACACACACACACACAATTTGGATCAGTGCACAAAGCAAGGTCCATAAAGACATGAATGAGTGAGTTTGGGGTGGAGGAACTTGACTGGCCTGCACAGAGTCCTGACCTTGACCTGATAGAACACCTTTGGGATGAATGAAAGCAGAGACTGCGAGCTGAGCCTTCTCGTCCACATCAGTGTCTGACCTCACAAATGTGCTTCTGGAAGAATGGTCAAACATTCCCATAGACGCACTCCTACAGCATCTCACAAAAGTGAGTACACCCCTCACGTTTTTGTAAATATTTTTATCTTTTTTATGTGACAACACTGAAGAAATGGCACTAAGCTACAATGTAAAATAGTGAGTGTACAGCTTGTATAACTGTAATTTTGCTGTCCCCTCAAAATAACTCAACACACAGCCATTAATGTCTAAACCGCTGGCAACAAAAGTGAGTACACCCTTAAGTGAAAATGTCCAAATTGGGCCCAAGTTGTCAATATTTTGTGTGGCCACCATTATTTTCCAGCAATGCCCTAATCCTCTTGGGCATGGAGTTCACCAGAGCTTCAAAGGTTGCCACTGGAGTCCTCTTCAACTCCTCCATGATGACATCATGGAGCTGGTGGATGTTAGAGATTGTGCACTCCTCCACCTTCCCTTTTGAGGATGCCCCACAGATGCTCAGTAGGGTTTAGGTCTGGAGACATGCTTGGCCAGTCCATCACCTTTACCTGAGCTTATTTAGCAAGGCAGTGGTCATCTTGGAGCTGTGTTTGAGGTCGTTATCATGTTGGAATACTGCCCTGCGGCCCAGTCTCTGAAGGGAGGGGTATCATGCTCTGCTTCAGTATGTCATAGTGAACGTTGCATTCATGGTTCCCTCAGTGAACTGTAGTTCCCCAGTGCCGGCAGCACTCGTGCAGCCCCAGACCATGACACTCCCACCACCATGCTTGACTGTAGGCAAGACACACTTGTCTTTGTACTCCTCACCTGGTTGCCGCCACACACGCTTGACACCATCTGAACCAAATAAGTTTATCTTGGACTCATCAGACCACGGGACATGGTTCCGGTAATCCTTGTCCTTAGTCTGCTTGTCTTAAGCAAACTGTTTGCTGTCTTTCTTGCGCATCATCTTTAGAAGAGGCTTCCTTCTGGGACGACAGCCAAGCAGACCAATTTGATGCAGTGTGGAGAGTATGGCCTGAGCACTGACAGGCTGACCCCTCACCCCTTCAACCTCTGCAGCAATGCTGGCAGCACTCATACGTCTATTTCCCAAAGACCACCTCTGGATATGACGCTGAGCACGTGCACTCAACTTCTTTGGTCGACCATGGCGAGGCCTGTTCTGAGTGGAACCTGTCCTGTTAAACTGCTGTATGGTCTTAGCAATCTTATAGCCTGGGCCATCTTTATGTAGAGTAACTATTTTTTTTTTTAGATCCTCAGAGTTCTTTGCCATGAAGTGCCTTGTTGAACTTCCAGTGACCTATATGAGTGATAACACCAAATTTAACACACCTACCTTTGTTAAAAAAAAAAAATGAACACACCTGCTCCCCATTCACACTTGAGACCTTGTAACACTAACGAGTCACATGACATAGGGGAGGGAAAATGGCTAATTGGGTCTAATTTGGACTACTTGGGGGTGTACTCACTTTTGTTGCCAGCAGTTTAGACATTATTGGCTGTGTGTTATTTTGAGGAGACATCTAATTTGCACTGTTATACAAGCTGTACACTCACTACTTTACATTGTAGCAAAATGTAATTTCTTTAGTGTTGTCACATGAAAAGATGTAATAATTTTTTCAAAAATGTGAGGGGTGTGCTCACTTTTGTGTGATACTGTAAACCTTGTGGACAACCTTCCCAGAAGATTTGAAGCTGTTATAGCTGCAAAGGGTGGGCTAACAGAAATATTGAACCCAACAGACTAAGACTGGCATGCCATTAAAGTTCATGTGCGTGTAAAGGCAGAGTCGCAATACTTTTGGTAATAGTGTGTGTATTTGGACACAACGATTTTCATACTCTTTGACTCTATACCACCAGAATAAAAATGAAACAAAACAATCCAAATGAATTTGAAGTGCAGACTTTCGGCTTTAATTCAAGGGGTTGAACATGCGTATCAAATACAAATTTTAGGAACTGCAACCATTTTTATACTGTCCCCCCATTTTCAGGGGTTCAAATTAATATAATCCTAAATAAAATGTTTATTTAAATATGTTGTTGAAAATCCTTTTACTGGCAATAAGTCTGGAACCCATGGGCATTACCAAAGACTGGGTTTCCTCCTTTTTGATGCTTTGCCAGGCTCTAACAGCAGCTGTCTTCAGTTGTTCTTTGTGGATCTTTCTGCCTTTAGTTTTGCCTTCAGCAAGTGAAATACATGCTCAATTTAGTTGAGATTAGCCATTGTGGAATTTTCCACTTTTTCTTTTCCTTCAAAAGCTCCTGTGTTGCTTTTGCAGTGTTTTGGATCATTGTCCATCTGTATTGTGAAGCGCCATCCCATCAACTTTCCTGCATTTGGCTGAATCTGGGCTGATGTTATATCTCTAAACACTGCAGAATTCATCTGGCTGCTTCTGTCACCTCAACAATAAACACCCATGACTCAGTGCCACTGGAAGCCATGCATGCCCATGCCATCACACTGCAAGCTTCACCATGTTTTACAGATGATGACTTGCACTTTGGACAATGAGCTCTAAGCGTCTTCCAGGACAGCCATGAGACCTAGGGCTCCTACCAGTAGAGGAAGCACATTAACCCCCACCAGATAAAAGGGTGGTCTTCCAGGCCCCATGTTGGTATTAGTGTTTCCTCCGGACAGGGGTTACATGTTTTCTGGAACTGGTTCCCCTAGGTCTCATGAGTGTGGCTCCTGTGGCATTTTGGGGTGGTATTCCTACCTTCTTAGGTCCCAGAGCGGCACATCCACCAGGGGAGTAGGCTTGTGGCTGCTGTGCATGGGGAATGCCAGCACCGCGATGTAAGTCAGCGCTCCGGTCCACGAGCCGCATAGCAGCAGTCGGCTGTTCTCTCCCTGTTGAACAGCATGGCTGGAGTGTGCAGGGGAAGAGAGGAAGCCACAAGTGTGAAGGGGTGGAACTTATGCATTCCAAGCTGGCCCACAGGAAGTACACGGCGGGGGTCACTTCGAGGCGTGTGTCATCAGCGGGCGCCGAAGACGCTAGTTCCTGTCTGTAAAACGTTGCGAACAGGGAGGCTGGTGTTTAAAAAAGCGGCAGAGGCTGCAGACAACTACAGGGGCGGGATGGACTCCTGTGACACCTGCACAGGCAGCGGAAGCATGCCTGAACACCAGCACCTCACAGGTAAACCTGAAGTGTATTTTACTTGCACATCCTGTGAGTGCTCTCCCCCTTGTAACCAGTAGGGACTAGGGCACATTTTTCCTTTCCTCCTGCACGGGGTGTTGTAGAGTGTGTGTGGCATAAAATTTATTGGGGTAATTTGTTCTCTTGCAGGCCAAGACTCAGGACAAGGCCCAACGCAGCTACCAGAAAGGAAATGTGCGGTTTGCGGACGCAAATTGAGCTCCTCATGGAGCAAAGCAGTTTGCCGCAAAGCTAGCACCTCGGCCTTAGTGAATTCAGCCAGAAGAAGCCTATGGCTTGAAGTGAAGCTGCCTCAAACTTGCGCCTATGTGGTCTTCCCTTAACAGGTGATCATCTCTTTGGCCCCGGTCTGCAAGAGGCACTGGAACGCATGGCTGATAGAAAAAAGGCTTTTCCAATGAATAAGAAAAAGCTGACGACCAGAAAAATATTTTGTGGCCAAAGAAGGTAGCAAGGTCCTAGAGAAAGGGACAATGGGCCCAACAAACACTGGACAGGGCAGAGGTAGAAGGGGCGTCATGTTTAACCCTCTTCAACAACCCGCCAAGCCACAGTGACTCGTATCTCCCAGTGGGAGGAAGATTGAGGGCTTTTCTCCCACAGTGGGCAGCAGTTACCTCAAGTCCATTCATCCTGGACCTAGTGACCAATGGGTACAGGCTGGAATTTTCTTGCCAGCCACCAGAGCGATTTATTGGTCACCTTCCCTCCCCAAAATTGGGTAAAAGCAAGGGCCCTGGGTCTCCAAATTGGAGATTTGATAGATCAAACGGTCCTGATCCCGGTTCCCCAGTCAGATCAGGGCAAGGTATTTTATTCCCATATATTTGTCATCAGAAAGCTGTCGGGAAAAGATCGGCTTATCTCTAAACCGTTTGATCAGGTACAAGCACTTTCGTATGGAGACGGGGTTCTCAATCAAAAACCTGCTTTACCCTAACTGCTTCATGGCCACTTTGGATTTGAGGGATGCCTATCTGCACATCACTATTCATCCAGCCTTCCAAAGATTGAGACAGATTAGGCATTTTCAATTTCAAGCCCTCCCCTCCAGTCTGTCCTCAGCTCCACGCATTTTTACAAAGGTGTTAGGGGAGGCGCTGGCTCCGCTAAGGTTAAAAGCGATAACTATTATCCCTTACCTGGACGACCTCCTTAGTAGTGGCGGAGTCATACCAAAAGTTATTGGCAGATCTCCAGACTGTACAGGACTTCCTCCAATCTCTAGGCTGGTTGATAAACAAAGAAGTCTTCCTTAATTCCGGCCCAGAAAGTGACATATCTGGGGTACGAATTTTGCTTAGTAGACCGAAAAGTTTTTTTCTTTCTCGAACATCACGGGACACAGAGCCACAGTAATTACTGATGGGTTATATAGGTATCACTGGTGATTGGACACTGGCACACCCTATCAGGAAGTTCAACCCCCTATATAATCCCTCCCCCTTGCAGGGATACCTCAGTTTTTACGCCAGTGTCTTAGGTGATGGACGTGTAAAGATGTCCTGTGCTGAGCTCCAAAGGGAATATCCTGATATCCTATACTGGGGCAAGCCAGGCGAACCGGATCCATTCAAAGTGACTTTTCATGGCCGAATTGAATGGTACCCGGGCCTCGTGTCCGAAGAAACGAGGTTTTACCCGTAATGCTTCTCTTTTTAGAGAGCTGGACCCCGCAGATCAGAAAATGGCTTTAAACTTCCTAATTTCTGGCGAGGTGCTTTACGGTCCCAGAACTGTTGGATCCCCCTACTGATGGGGGCCCCAGTCTCTGACGGTTTTTTCAAACGGAGCCCACCGTGAGAGGTGAAGATTTGGTCTGTGTAAACAGCACCCTGCGGCTGGATAAGGTAAGAGGAGATTCCACAGAATTTTTGAGTTCTAGTGGCTTTTCTCCTTTAAGGTAAATGCATGCTATGTCTATTGTGACCACCGGGGGCTGCCAAGAGCACAAACCTACACATGCTGACTCTGTCTCAGGTGTTGTAATCGCTGTTTATGTCCCAGCGTATCAAGCAGGCTGCAAACAGGTAAGGTGGAAAGGGGGATTTCTCATGTTTGAATGTTCCCCCCCAGGCTAGAGAGGGGCCACAGGGGTCTAGAAAGTGGTTATACCACCCGGGCTCTGCGGCCTAATGGCCACCATCTCTCAAGATAGCCGTTCAGGCAGATCTTGTTACCAGCCTCCCCCCCCCCCCATCCCCAGCCTTTCTCCGGGAGCATGACAGGAGAGTCGGCAGCGCGGGAAGCGCTCGTTTTTTTCAAAACTCGAGGGGGGGGCGGTAGAGGAGGGGGCGGGACGTCAGCACAGGTGCTTAGACTCCCACTCAGGCCAGCTGCAGGCTATTAGAGGCACTCTGTACAGGTGCACACAGCCTTCTGAGAGACACAGAGCTGACGGTCGCATGTAAGGTGGGACACAGGCATTCTCCTAGGCAGCATTTACTGAAGTAACACCAGACTGAGCATTGGGTAGCAAGGCTTTTAGCCAGACTACATCGCTCAGCGGGCAGTGTTCATTTGTATACCTCACACATTGTTGCTTTGCACTATGGGTAGAAGAGGTTCAAGCACCCCAGGAACCAGAGACACTAGGGGATCTCGTTCAGGTTCTGAGGGCCCCCTGTCGGCAGCATCCTCCCCCCCTAAAGATGGGCCAGGGACGGCTAGCCAGGGAGAGCCATCGGGGTCAGGGGCTACACCTGCTTCTGGCACTTCAGCCCCTGTATATATTACACAAGAGGTTTTTTCCTCAACCATTAATGGTCTAGAGGAAAGATTAATGGCCGTGATTACGTCTTCACTCAGTGGAAGAAAACGCACTAGGCTTTCCTCTGTTCCCCAAGACCCTCAGACAGAGGAGCTCTGGGATAAAGGAGATGAATCCCTTTCAGAGGATCGGGATGGGATGGATGTGTCCTCTTCGGAGGATTCAGGTGGAGAGGGACCCTCTGCGACTTCCCAAGAGGAGAAAGTCTTAGTGCAGATCCTCACTGGATTGGTCCGCTCCACATTTAAGTTGCCCATACCTGAAACTGCTAAAGAATCCTCTTCTGCTTTGGGGTCACTGAAACCTTTCCAAGCAGCACATGCTTTTCCTGTTCATACTTTACTTGAAAAGCTTATTTATTCTGAGTGGGATCACCCAGACAAACGTTTTTTTCCGCCGAGAAAGTTTTCAACACTTTATCCGATGGAAGAAAAGTTTATTAAAATGTGGGGAATACCGGCTATTGATGCCGCCATTTCCTCCGTAAATAATAGCCTGACTTGTCCTGTAGACAATCTCAGATGCTCAGGGATCCTGTAGATAAAAGGATGGAATCCCTATTGAAGGATGTTTTCTCCTTAGCAGGATCAGTGGCCCAACCTGCAGTAGCAGCGATTGGAGTCTGTCAATACTTAAGAGACCATGTTAAGCAGGTCATCAAAGTATTACCTGAACAGCAGGCCCAGGGGTTTGCTAACCTTCCAGCGGCCTTATGCTTTGTGGTTGACGCCATTAGAGATTCTATCGTGCAAACCTCCCGTCTTTCACTGGGGTTGGTGCATATACGTAGAATCCTATGGTTGAAAAATTGGTCAGCCGAAGCACCATGTAAGAAGCTACTGGCTGGGTTTCCATTTCGTGGTGCAAGGTTGTTTGGAGAGGACTTGGATAACTATATCAAGAGAATCTCTTGTGGGAAAAGCACTCTCTTACCTGTCAAGAAGAAGAGTAAGCGTCCCTCTTTCAAACGGACTCTTTCCCCAGCGCCGGGGGCTTCAGCCTCCAGGCAGTCTCGACGGCCGCCTCCATCGGGGTCCAGAGACAAGAGTCAACCCCAGGGACAAAAGAAGTCCTGGGGAAAGAAGCCTACTAGGCAAAACACTAAGACCTCTGCATGAGGGGGTGCCCCCGCTCGCTCGAGTGGGGGGAAGACTGCGACAGTTCTCAGAGCTCTGGCACGAGGACTTCCAGGACAGATGGGTAGTCTCCACGGTAACCTTAGGGTACAATCTGGAGTTTCAGGAATTCCCTTCTCCTCGGTTCCTCAGATCAAATGTTCCCAGAGACCCAGAGAAGAAGCAGTCGCTCCTTCTAGCGTTAGAGCGACTTTTGTCGCAGGAGGTCATTATGATAGTTCCCGCAAAGGACCAGGGATTGGGCTTCTATTCCAACCTTTTTACGGTCCAAAAGCCAAATGGGGATGTCAGGCCCATTTTGGACTTAAGGGATCTGAACCGATTCCTAAGGATTCAATCCTTCCGCATGGAATCAATTCGAACAGTAGTTCCCACCCTGCAGGGAGGAGAATTTCTGGCATCAATAGACATCAGAGATGCATATCTGCATGTGCCCATTTTTCCTGCTCATCAGAAGTTTCTGCGCTTCGAGGTAGGAGGGCGCCATTTCCAGTTTGTGGCTCTGCCTTTCGGGATAGCCACTGCACCTCGAGTGTTCACAAAGATCTTGGCTCCTCCTCTGGCCAGATTAAGGGCTCAGGGTATAGCTGTCATAGCATACCTAGATGACCTGCTCTTGATAGACCGGTCGGTAGCCTCTTTGAATGGAAACTTGAGGACCACGGTCAGGTATCTAGAACACCTGGGTTGGATCCTCAACTTAGAAAAGTCTTTCCTAAAACCAGTAAGAAGACTGGAGTATTTAGGTCTGATTATAGATACAAGCCAGGAGAAAATATTTCTACCCCAGGCAAAGATCACTGCTTTTGAGAGAGCTGATTCTGACAGTAAGGACCAAGAAGGGTCCCTCAGTCCGCCTTTGTATGAGGCTATTAGGGAAGATGGTGTCTTCATTCGAAGCAGTTCCCTATGCTCAGTTTCACTCAAGAATGCTGCAACACAGTATTCTGTCGACCTGGAACAAGAAGGTTCAGGCATTAGACTTTCCGATGCACCTGTCGCATGCGGTGCATCAGAGCCTCAATTGGTGGCTCATACCGGAAAACCTGCAGAAGGGGAAATCCTTTCTACCGGTTACCTGGACGGTGGTAACAGATGCCAGTCTGTCAGGTTGGGGAGCAGTTCTGGAACAGGCTGCGGTCCAAGGGGTATGGTCCAAGACAGAGAGGACCTTACCCATCAACATTCTGGAGATCCGGGCGATACATCTAGCTCTAAAGGCCTGGACTATCAGGCTACAGGGTTGTCCGGTCAGGATCCAGTCCGACAATGCCACAGCAGTGGCTTATGTCAATCAGGGAGGGACCCGGAGCCGAGCTGCTCAAAAAGAGGTGAACCAGATCTTAGTCTGGGCAGAGATGCATGTGCCATGCATATCGGCAGTTTTCATCCCGGGAATAGAGAATTGGCAGGCGGACTATCTAAGTCGCCAGCAGTTACTTCCAGGGGAATGGTCTCTGCATCCCGACGTCTTTTGGGCCATATGCCAAAGATGGGTTCCAGATGTAGATCTCTTTGCATCCCGATTCAACAAAATGATACAGATTTGTGGCAAGGACAAAAGATCCTCTTGCATGCGGGACGGATGCGTTGGTGATTCCGTGGCATCGGTTCTCACTGATTTACGCATTCCCCCCTATTCTGCTACTACCACGACTCCTTCGCAGGATCAGGCAGGAAAGGAAGTCGGTACTTCTGGTGGCCCCCGCTTGACCCAGAAGGACTTGGTATGCAGAAATAGTAAGGATGACGGTAGGTTCCCCGTGGACACTACCGGAACGCCCAGACCTGTTATCTCAAGGTCCAGTGTTCCATCCTGCCTTACAAACGCTAAATTTGACGGTTTGGCTATTGAGACCCACGTTCTGAAGAGTCGTGGGCTCTCAGGTCCTGTCATATCTACCTTGATTAATGCAAGGAAGCCAGCTTCCAGATGATTTATCATAGAGTCTGGAAGGCTTATATAACCTGGTGTGAATCCAGAGGTTGGCATCCCAGGAAATATGTCATAGGTAGAATCCTTGATTTTCTACAGATGGGATTAGAGATGAAGCTGGCCTTGAGTACCATCAAGGGCCAGGTCTCTGCTTTATCAGTATTATTTCAGCGGCCCCTTGCTTCGCATTCTTTGGTCCGAAACTTTATGCAGGGGGTAATGCGTCTTAATCCTCCGGTTAAAGCGCCCCTAAACCCCTGGGACTTGAATTTGGTCCTGGCTGTGTTACAGAAACGGCCTTTTGAACCAATAAGTCAGATTCCTTTGGTCTTGTTGACAAGGAAATTAATTTTTCTGGTGGCCATCTCTTCTGCTAGAAGAGTATCAGAATTAGCAGCTCTTTCCTGTAGGGAGCCTTATTTGATTATACACAAGGATAGAGTGGTACTACGCCCTCATCCTGGTTTTTTACCGAAGGTGGTTTCTGATTTTCATTTAAACCAAGACATTGTTCTACCTTCCTTTTTTCCAGATCCCTGTTCTCCGGAAGAGAGATCTCTACATTCGTTGGATGTAGTAAGAGCAGTTAAGGCCTATCTAGGGGGCAACTACTCAGATCCGCAAGACGGATGTTTTGTTTGTGCTGCCAGAGGATCCCAATAGAGGACAGGCAGCGTCAAAAGCTACCATTTCTAAATGGATTCGACAGTTGATCATTCAAGCTTACGGTTTGAAACAGAAGATTCCTCCGTTTCAGATCAGGGCACATTCCACAAGGGCTATTGGTGCTTCTTGGGCAGTGCATTACCGGGCCTCTATGGCTCAAATCTGCAAGGCCGCAACCTGGTCTTCAGTTCATACATTCACCAGATTCTATCAGGTGGATGTGAGAAGGCATGAGGATATCGCCTTTGGGCGTAGTGTGCTGCAGGCAGCGGTACAGGGTCCTCAGGTCTGATTTGCACCCTACTTGGTCGTGGTTCCCCCCCCCCTCCGGTAGCATTGCTCTGGGACATCCCATCAGTAATTACTGTGGCTCTGTGTCCCGTGATGTTCGAGAAAGAAAATAGGATTTTTTAAAACAGCTTACCTGTAAAATCCTTTTCTTTCAAAGGACATCACGGGACACAGAGGTCCCGCCCCTCTTCTAATACACTATATTGCTTGGCTACAAAACTGAGGTATCCCTGCAAGGGGGAGGGATTATATAGGGGGTTGAACTTCCTGATAGGGTGTGCCAGTGTCCAATCACCAGTGATACCTATATAACCCATCAGTAATTACTGTGGCTCTGTGTCCCGTGATGTCCTTCGAAAGAAAAGGATTTTACAGGTAAGCGGTTTTAAAAATCCTATTTTTCTCCCACAGGAGAAGGTCTCAAGATTGATGCAAACAATGTCAGCCTTACACACCAGTCAGTCTCGCTGAGAGGTTTCAAGAGCAGTGGGTCTGATGACCTTCTTGCTTTCCCGCAGTGCCACGGGCAAGATTTCATCAATGCCCATTACAGCTGTTTCTACTAAGGAACTGGGATAGAGACCCAAGTTCCCTGCAATCGAGGGTCTTGTTACCCTCCAGGGTAAAAAGAAGCTTGTGGTGGATGCACCTACCATGGTCCATTCCTATATGCCAGAGCCCATCTTGGCAACACAATTGCACAGGGAGAATGGTCCTCGGGAAGCAAGAGCTTCATCAAATCAGAGAGCCTTACAGGCATTTCAGATGGGAATCAGGGGTCACAATCTCCAGATTCTATCCAACATTATTGCTACTGTTGCGTAACTCAACAAACAGGGAGGTACGAGGAGTCGGATAATTCAATCTATCGCCCAGAAGATTTTATCGTGGGTAGAAGGGAATCTAGCCTCAATCACAGCAGTGCACCTGAAGGGGACACAAAACTGTCTGGCAGAATATATCAGCCGCTGCCGGTTATGTCGAGACAATTGGTCCCTTCATCCCAAAATCTTTGTGTGTCTCACCAACAGATGGGGATGTCCCGAAGCGGACCTGTTCACAGATCAGTACAATTGCAAGACAGAGGAGGAGTTTTCTCTGAACCCAGCGGATTAATCATTGGGGATCGATGCTCTGGTGAATCCGTGGTCATTCGGCCTCTGTTATGCCTTCCCGCCGATCAGGCTAATAACGGAAGTTTTTTCTAGAAAAACTTCCAGAAGAACAGATCTTATCCTAATAGCCCCCTTTTGGCCCAAGAGGCCATGGTTTTCCCTGTTACAGACTCTGGTCTCAGAGCCTCCACTCAGTCTTCCAAAGAGAGAAGACTTATTATCGCAGGGTCCAGTGTCGCACCCACAGGTTGTTGTCGTCTGTGACATAGTTGCATAGTTGGTAAGGTTGAAAAAAGACCAACCTGTGTGTGTGTGTGTGTGTGTGTGTGTGTGTGTGTGTGTGCGCGTGTGTGTGTGCGCGCGCTTTTATGTCAATATTACATTGTATATCCCTGTACGTTGTGGTCGTTTAGGTGCCTATCTAATAGTTTTTTGAAAATATCTATGCTACCTGCTGAAACCACTGCTTGCAGGAGAGAATGCCACATCTATGCTGCTCTTACAGTAAAGAAACCTCTACGCAGTTTAAGGTTAAACTGCTTTTATTCTAATCTAATCTAACTTCTAGATTCCCCCAGAGGTTCTCCCCCTAGTGAGTAGATTGCATTCATATTTTTGCCACTTAAATGCATTATTTAAAATGTTTCTGCATTAAACCTAACTTGCCATGTGGTTGCCCACCCCATTAATTTGTTTAGATCCTCTTGCAAGGTTTCCACATCCTGCGGAGAAGTTATTGCCCTGCTTAACTCGGTATTGTCCGCAAATACTGAGATTGAGCTGTTTATCCCATACTTCAGATCATTTTATGAATAAATTAAATAGGATTGGTCCCAGGACAGAACCCTGGGGGACCCTACTTTCCACACCCCTCCATTCTGAGTACTCCCAATTTATCACCACCATCTGACCTCGCCCTTGTAGCCAGCTTTCAATCCAAATGCTAACCCTTTGGTCCATGCCGACAGACCTTAGTTTATACAGTAAACCTTTGTGGTGAATTGTATTGATTTGCCTTTACAAAATCCAGATACACCACAGCTACAGGCCAGGATTTTTCATGAATCCATGTTGATTACTGCTAATAATACAGATTTTTTGCTAAAATCTTGTATATAGCCCTTTGTCATCTCCTCCAAGAGCTTGCATACTATTGATGTTAAGCTAACTTGTCTGTAGTTCCCAGGGATATATGTTGGGCCTTTTTTAAATACTGGTGCTACATTGTCTTTTCAACAATCTGCTGGTACCATACCAGTCAGTAGACTTTGTAAAAATTAACAATGGTCTGGCAATTGCCTGACTGAGTTCCTTAAGGACCCTTGGGTGCAAGCCATCTGGTCCTGGTGACTTATTTATGATTAGTTTTTCAAGTCTATTCCTAATTCTATCCTCAGTTGGCCATGAGGGTGCTTCCTGTGATGTGTCACGAGGATAAACCTTGCAGTTTTGATTAATGAAGCCCCCCATTTCCCTCAAGAAGACTGAGAATAATAAATTCAGTACCTTTGCCATCCTTTGTAACCAGCCACTCAGGATTTTTATTAGCTCTTTTTAATTTTTTACTCATTGGGATGCACTGGCCAGTGCTCTTATTTAATATGCTCTTAAAGCACACCCATTTTTCCTCTGTGGTTCTTTGTTCCTAGGATTTCATCCCATTTAATATCTTCTGACGAGGAGCATAGTTTATCGAAGTTGGCTCTTTTGAAATTCAGTGTCTTTCCCTTATGTTTCCTATTTGTGTGATATATAATGAAACTAATTAAACTGTGGTTCCTAGGCTGCCCCGTATTTTCACACCTGTGATCACGTCTGTATTGGTGATCAGTAGGTCTAGTAACGCATTGTTTCTTGATGCATCTACCCATGAAATTGTACTTAAGACATTTAGGAAATGGTGAGTCTTTGACAAATGCGCTTTTCCTTCGGCCCAGTTTATCTGGATAATTAAAATTTCGCCATTCCAAACTGTGATAGGAGGTCCGCCTCCCCCTCCTCCTGGTTAGGGGGCCTATAGCATACTCTCAATATTACTTTCCCCTTGGTTTCCTTACTTTGTAGTTCTACCCACAAAGATTCCACCTCCTTCTTTGCTCCATTAGTGATGTCATCCCTCACGTTCACCTGCACATCATTCTTGATATACGGGCATATCCCTCCACCTTTTTTTACCCTCCCTATCTCTGCGACATGGGGAATACCCTTAAATGGTTGCCAGCCAATCGTGAGAGCTAATGAACCAGGTCTCAAAATCCTCCTTTATACATATGCCCAGCAGGGAAAATGCTAAAATGTTTTTACAAACTTTTTTTTTTTTTTTTTTTCTGTGTGCATTTGTCTGTCTTTCTGTATTGGTAACGTTCTCTTTTGATTGCTTAATTGGTGGGGGTGGCAGGCAGCTGTGTGATTCCTGTTTTTTTTTTTTTTTTTAATTTTCCCTGTTCTAATAGTAATCTAGGCCCTGAGACCTTGGCATATATCTGATTTACTTTTCTTCTGAATTTGTTTAAGCCAACTATATGGACAACTGGAAATGCACCGGCGTGCTAAAAGGCGATGGGAATCCTGTAAGTTCCAATCAGCAAGGATTTCTTGTTCCTTCTGTTGGATCCACCAATCAGAGTTTACCTAATTCTATCAATGGCTCATCTTCTAGCAGGTAAGTGATGTATGTTGTGGACATTTGAAAGTGCAAGTAATTTGCTGGCATGGAGGTGTTCATTTTTTGTGATTAAACATATGCATGTTACTGAAACTGAAACAGTGTGTGATGAAGAATCTTAAAAATAAAACCCAGAGAATATGTAAAATATAAGTTAAACTCCAGCCAAGTATTTTTGTTTGTCACTGGACCAGGAGTAGAGGGAAAATCTTTCCACAAGGGTACCTGTTCTGGTGACGACAAGTTTTTGGGTTTCAACCCTTTAACTTTTTCCAAAACTTGAAGAAAAGATTTACACTGTGTGCACAACTATTATGCAAGTGAGTGTTTTGACCAAATCATTATGCATATTGTACAACTCCGAGCTGTATAAACTTGATTGCTTATTGTATTTAAGCATATCAGGTTATGTGTGTTTGTGTAACGAGGGAGGTTGTGGCCTAAGGAGATCAACAGCCTATATTAAAGAGGAAGTAAACCCCGATGGGTTTTACTTCCTCTCTTTTGCTCCCTGCAAACCCTGCAAATGAAAAGCATAATGGGCTAGCATACTAGCCCATTATGTGACACTTACTGGCAAACGAAGCCTGCGCTGTCCCCTGTGCAGGCTGCGTCCATCTTCGCCCCTCTTCCTTCCGGGGCCGCGACTCTGGCTCTGTGACTGGCCGGAGCCGTGTGACGTTACTCCTGCACATGCACAATGGAGCTGTCAGGGCACTTGCGAGTGAAGAAACGACACAGAGGTCCGATTACATCATCGGCGCACTACAAAGGAAATCTCTCCTAAACTGCGCACATTTAGGAGATATTTCAACTATCTATAGGTAAGCCTTATTCTAGGCTTACCTATAGGTAAATGTTACACAAAAGGGTTTGCAACCACTTTAAGGTGTGCATAATTTTTAGACCGCTTCTTTTCTTCAGGTAAAATGACATTTAACTGACTCTGAAAAGTCACAAAGTGTAAAAAGTCTTAGAGTGATGCAGCACTCTTGAAATTGTTAAGATATTGGAGTGTGATCACAGAACCATCAGGCCATTCACACCATGGCATTTCGTTTTGCAGGCAGAATCGCCACGATTTTGCAGAGTTTCCGAATCGCGGGACCCCCTTGCAATCCCCGTTACTTTGAATGGCACCCGAATCGCAGTAAAATCGCACAAACAAAATCTGTCTCCCAAAGGAGCTTTTTGTACTTCTTTTGGGCAACAGGCATCCCACGGTTCTGTTTGTGAGATTTTTACTGCGATTCGGGTGCCATAAAAAAGTAAAAGGGATCAAAAGGTCGTCCCGTGATTTGCTGTGTTTCTGAATCGCCTGTGAATGGAGCCTCAAATCTTTTGTTTCAAATAGTCAACACGGTCGTGAGAAACATGTCGAGAGAGGAAAAAACGCAAATTAACTGCCAAAGAGTTGAGAATCAAACCTTAACCGCTTCAATACCGGGCCAATTCTGACACTTTGCTCCTACATGTAAAAATCATCATTTTTTTTTGCTAGAAAATTACATAGAACCCCCAAACATTATATATGTTTTTTTAGCAAAGACCCTAGAGAATACAATGGCGGTTGTTGCAACTTTTTATCTCAAACAGTATTTGCGCAGGAATTTTTCGAACGCGTTTTTTTGGGGAAAAAACATGTTTTGTGTTTAAAAAAAACAAAAAAAACAAAACAGTAAAGTTAGCCCAATGTTTTTGCATTTTGTGAAAGATGAAGTTACACCGAGTAAATAGATACCTAACATGTCACGCTTCAAAATTGCACACGCTCGTGGATTGGCGCCAATGTTCGGTACTAAAAAATCCCCATAGGCGACGCTTGAAATTTTTTTTACTGGTTACATGTTTTGAGTTACAGAGGAGGTCTAGGGCCAAAATTATTGCTCTCGCTCCAACGTTCGCGGCGATACCTCACATGTATGGTTTGAACACCGTTTTCATATGTGGGCGGGACTTACGTATGCGTTCGCTTCTGCGTGCGAGCACACGGGGACAGCGGCGCTTTAAAAATTTTTTATTTTTTTTGTTATTTTATTTTTTTTTATTTTGACACTTTTTTGAAAAAAAAAAAAAAAAATTATCACTTTTATTCCTATTACAAGGAATGTAAACATCCCTTGTAATAGCAATATGACATGTCAGGTGCTCTTAATAGTGAGATATGGGGTCAATAAGACCCCATATCTCACCACTAGGCTGGGAAGCCTGAAATAAAAAAATAAAATAAAACGATCAGCCGCTTCTAAGCCAAAGCGGCGCCGTTTTTTTTTTTTTGAATGGAGAGGCCGGGCGTGACGTCATAACATCGCGCCCGGCCTCCGATCATAGAGACTCCGGGGACCATCTGGTCCGCCGAAAACCTCTAGGATCTACATCCGGCGTCGGCGGATCCACTCTCCGCCTCACCGATCGTAACGGTGAGTCGGAGCAAGCACCGGAGGGCGGTGGGAGGGGGGGGGGGGCGTCCCCTCTCGCCTCCCATAGGAACGATCAAGCGGCGGAACGGCCGCTATGATCGTTCCTATGGTGTAGAGATTCGCCGGCTGAAACCGGCAATATCTGAATGATGTCTAACTACAGGCATCATTCAGATATACCTGCTCAAAGCCCAGGACGTCATATGACGTCCTTGGTATTGAAGTGGTTAAACTACCAGGAACCCATTATCCTCCCAGTACTGTCATATTCCAGAACTGCAACCTACCTGGAGTGCCCAGAAGTACAAGGTGTTCAGTACTCGGAGGCATGGCCAAGGTAAGGACGTCTGAAACATGACTGTCACTGAGCAAGACGCATGAGTTGAAACGTCAAGACTGGGCCAAGAAATATCTGATGACAGATTTTTCAAAGGTTTTGTGGACTGATATGAGTGACTCTTGATGGATCAGATGGGTGGGCCTGTGGCTGGATCAGTAACAGCACAAAGCTCCACTTCTACTCAGACACCAGTGAGGTGGGGTACTGGTATGGGCTGGTATTATTAAAGAAGAGCTAGTTGGACTTTTTCGGGTTGAAAATGGACTCAAAATCAACTCCCAAACCTACTGCAAGGTATTACCCCCCCCAGCAGTGGTACAGGAAAGTCTGCATTTCTCTTTCAAGAAAACCATGATATTTATGCAAGACAATGCTCCATCACATGCATCAAAGTACTCCCACTGGGTGGCTAGCCGGTAAAGCCCTTAAAGATTAAAGAATGACATGGGCCCCCCTTCCTAAACCCTCTTGAGAACTTGTGGTCCCTTCTTAAACGGGGAGATTTACGGTGAAGGAAAATACCTCCTATGAAGGGGGGCTATAGTGGTCACTTTATTTATTTTTTATCACTTTAAGGCCAGGTTCACTCTTTTGTATGACAAACGCTCCGACATTGGGAGCTCATGTTGCATGACGTGCGCAAATCAATGATTCCCTATGAGAGCCATCTTAACTGGTCCGACACAAGTTCATCCGACTCTGAAAAGGGTTCCTGCAGTACTTTGATCCTACTTCAGCCCATTGAATATCATTGTAGTCGAATCATCATCTTAATTGATCTAACTTTGGCATGTGACTTGTGCTCTGAGGATGTTGAAGGGAAACAACGCCAAATTTAAAAAAAAGGTTCCCTCCCCCCAAAAAAATTCATACCAGACCCTTATCTGAGCACGCAGGTCAGGAAAAGGGGGTGGGGACGAGCAATGCGCCACCCCCCAGCAAAACATACAAGGCCACATGCCCTCAACATGGGGGTGTGGGTGCTTTTGGGGTGGGGGGTGCCCGGCCCCCCCACCCCAAAGCACCTTGTCCCCATGTTGATGAGGACAAGGGCCTCCTCCCGACAACCCTGGCCAGTGGTTGTTTGGGTCTGTGGGCGGGGGGGGGTCTTTTTGGAATCTGGAAGTTCCCTTTAACAAGGGGGGGCCCCCTATGTGAGTGTAGTATGGGGTACATTGTCCCTATACCCATTCACCTTAAAAAAAAAAAAAAAAATACACAAAGTAATTTATTAAATCGCCTCCGGCATCTCTTCCGAAATTTTTTTTTTTTTATTTTCTTCTCCCCTCTTGGGCTCTTATTCCACCTCCGAAGATGTCTTCTCCCCTCCGGTTCTGATCCCTGCTGGGTCTCCTCTCTCCGCTTATGTCTTCTGCATCTGTCGGGTCTCCCTCTGTTCATCCTCCGATCTTCTCTCGATGCTCTCTCCCTCTCTGCTAGGTCTGCAGTGTGCCATTACTTATATAGGCATGGGGCGGGGCCATCTGGAGTCCCCGCCCCCTTGTTACATCACTGCCTAGGGCATGATGGGGTGGTGCCACAAGAGGCGTGGGCCTCTGGATGTCACTCGGTGGCCCCGCCCCATGCCTATATAAGTAATGGCACACCGCAGACCTAGCAAAGCGGGAGAGAGGGTCAAGAGAAGATCTCAAGAAAAGATCGGAGGAAGAACAAGGAGAGTAGACCCGGCAAAGGAGGGGAGAAAAAAATCACAAGAGACGCCGGAGCTGGTTTAATATTAGATTTGTCAAAAACCTGTGTACTGTTTATTTTTGACACTTTTTTTTTTTGGGTCTTGCTGCCATCCATATCTCTTTAGAGATTTTTATTTGCTGCCTTTTAAACTAAACAGGTGACTGCATCTGGTTGGCCAATAATCTTCCACTTGGTCAGACTCGTGGCTCGAATTTCAGCTCATTGGGCAAAATTCTAGCCATATGACTAGATTTTTGATGGTTGTCATGAGAACAAGTGTCTGTTGGAAGATTTGTACTCCTATTTCTGATCTGGTGGCAACTCAGAATTTTAGATTACTGCTCCACTTTTATTCTAGTGAAATTGGTGATCAGGACAGTTAGCCTCGGTTCACACCAGAGGCGGCACGACTTGCAGGTCGCCTCACCGAGGCGACCTGCACACGACTGCCCGGGCGACTTGCAAAACGACTTCTGTATAGAAGTCTATGCAAGTCGCCCCCGAAGTCGTACAGGAACCTTTTTCTAAGTCGGAGCGACTTGCGTTGCTCCCCTTAGAACGGTTCCATAGCACAGAACGGGAGGTGACTTGTCAGGCGACTAGGTCACCTGACAAGTCGTCCCTGTGTGAACCGAGCCTAACAGTCATGATAGCTTTCGTTTCTCTGCAGAATAATCCCTGTATTAGCTCAGGGCTAGACAAAACCCTGTTTTCCATAACAAGTGAGCACTGATGTACTAAATACTTTCTGCAACACTTGATTATTACTGCAAACTTGCTGTTAAATGCTGCTACTGGTATGATACAACTTTTCCAATACTGTACTAGAAAGCATAATAAACTACAGCTTTGACCTGCCTGCAGTAAACTTAAAGCGCATGCAATAGCAGCACTTAGTCCTGCAAATTAAACTGCTATGTTTAGACATGCAGCTGTTATTGCTGTACCTCTGAAAAGCAATCTATGGTGGGTTGTTTTTCAGAGGTGTTTGGGTGGTGTGGAGGTGATATGTCGTCTTTTCACCACCTATTTAAACCATGTAAATATTACATTGCACCTGGTTGTGGGACAGCCCCATTTGCTTAAACTGTACTGCCCCACAAAACACGACAAAGGGATAGCTTCAGATGCAAAGTGTGTGTGTGTGTTAATTCTCTAAATACATTTTTAGATGGGTACTTTCACTAGTCAGGTCTGACAGTTGTCAAGAGGTGGTTGTGGTTATCAGCTTACCCAGGGTAGACTATTGCAGCAATTAGGTGGTAAAGCATGGATCAATGCGTATATTTTGGCAGGGAAGGAGGGGATGGACTATGGCAAGGCACTCATTCTGCCTTAAATGGACAAGTTACAGTATCTCTCTAGGATTTTAGAATAGACTTGAATAAGGATGGTGTGGTATAGAGTTGGGTATTGGAGTTTTATATTGGTATCTATGGGTGGCGTTGGAGATAAGAGGAGGTTGCTATTGTTGCAGAGAATGTCCTCAGCAATACTGTGTCCATGGGTGTCCCCTGGTTTATATTTTGCAAGTTGGTGAAACCGCACAGAATTTTTAATTTTATTATTGGCAGTTGATAAATAGTTGATCAGTTTAGCCACATTGACATACACTGAAAATGTTTGCACAGCTCACAAGGTGTTTACCTAAATTTGTATATTTTCTCCAGACCTGAATTACTATGACAAAACCCTTAGGAATAGCAATCTTGATTTGGTTATTATGGATTAATGCTCTTCATTGCAGTTTACGCTAAATAAGCCACTCAATGTGTTTATCTGTGGCATATAGGTAATTGCTTCTTTAAATTTATTTTGAGTGCTTCTAATTGTAGACGTGTGTGTTTTTTTTTTTTTTTTTTTTTTTTTTTTTTATCGTAAATAGCTGCAATGCTTTTGTTTTTATATATTATAAAATGAGCCATGGATTATAATAAAGCTGAACTCTAATTTCCATACATTTTACTCTGTGTGGGTTCATAAGGCCTGGGTTCACACCTCCGACGGATGCGGCTCAGAGCAGGGGTCCGGTGTGTTCCTGTTCTCCGTTCCTGGGACGAACTGGGGCCGAGTTTTTGCCTGCATCCGGCCCTGAAACGGAGCTAAAGACGCACAACGTTCCTGTACAAACCGCTCCACAGCTGCAACGGAGATAAGTGAACTGGCTCCATAGAGAGTCTGTCACAATCTCTTGTCATGGGAATTGGATGCAAAGAAAACCCGCATCCAATTTGCATAGGTATGAACCCAGCCTTAGAGCCTTAGCTGCTGGAATGAATTTGGTCTATGGATTATAAACTGTGCTCACATAATTTTTAATCAGACAGGTGATCTTCTAGAAGCACTGTGGAAATCCAACTGCCATGGTATCTAATATTGTCTGGCCTGTAAAGTGTAACTTTATGCTAAATAAAAAATGGGCAAACAGGCAGGATTTTTAATGCAGGAGAGACTTGTTTTGTCTCTTCTGCATTAAAGTTACTTGCCTGTCTGCCCTTGTTCAGTAAGCTGTGCACTAGGGGCCCAGGAAATATATATATTTTTATATGGAAACCTGACGGTGTCATTTGACAGAAAACTCTTTAACATTCAAATTGGGCAGGGAAAAATGTTGCTGCTCCCATTAGTAGTGTTCAGCTTTATTGTCAATTTGTTTTTTTTTAATTTTTTTTTTTTTTAATCTAATCCGAATAAATAATATGTATGCTTTTGTTTAACACATTTTACATGAGTGATGCATTTATTTTTCTCCCTTCTCCGTTTGTATTGTGTTCTTAACAGACCGCACAGCTGATACCAACCTAACCGGAGTAACTTTGCTGTTTTGCTGCTTGTTGCATGTACGCTGGATTGGATGCAGAGTTCTTTTTATTACCAGCACAGTTTGAATCATTCCAGGATATGCAGGATGTCTTGTAACTACAGCTAAAAAAACATTTTGTGTATATGTTTAATATTTTTTTTGTTTTGATATAATAAAAATATGTACTTTAATCTTGTTTCTGTTCACTTGGCTAAATTTTTACAGGTAGGAGATGAGCTTATAAATGCCTCTGATAATGCTAGGAGTATATGTCTATTTAAATTGCACCTACAGTACATGGAAAGTTCTGTACCTCTCCCTTTTTTTTCCTCTCCCCCTTCCCCTTCATATTGTATTTGTAGCCTAAATCCCATAAATTATACTGCATTTTATGATTTGGTGAGTGGCACTGCACACCAAATTAACAGATAACCCATTTAAATTTTTTGTTGGGAATTTGGCTTAAGATGATAGATAGATATAGATATAGATATAGATATAGATAGATAGATATATAGATATAGATATAGAGATAGATAGATAGATAGATAGATAGATAGATAGAGATATATATATATATATCTATCTATCTATCTATCTATCTATCTCTATATCTATATCTATATCTATCTATCTATATCTATATTACTTAATAACAAACATACCTATACTTGCCTGCTCTGTGTAATGGTTTTGCACAGAGCAGTCCCTATCCTCTACTTCAGTGCTCCAGGCCCCTCCTCTTCGGTGGGTGCCCGCCCAGAAAGTTACTTTCCATGGGGCACCCATGCATGCTAGCTCCTGAGTCCCACTGCCGCATCCATTGACACAGATAGTTGGGCTTTGGTCCTGCTCCCATGTCAGCTTTTGATTGACAGCAGCGAGAGACAGTGGCTTCCGCTGCTATCCATCTGTCCAGTCAGGAGCTGCTGCGCTCATGCACGTTGCTGGATCGGGCTCAGGTCAAAGGGGGGGGGGGGGGGCTGCAGCAGCACAAAAGGTTTTTCACCTAAATACATAGAAAGGATTAAGGTGAAAAACATGAAGCCTTTAGAACCCCTTTTTAAGGGTGTTTATTTTTTATTATTATTATATTTATTTATTTTTTATAGGAAAAAACGTGCAAGAAGTAGTTAAAAGAAAAATATTTTTAATACAGACATGAGCTATAGTCAAAAGGGGTTTTAGAAGTGAAAAATACTTTTGTCTGGTCCAAGTTCAGGTCACTTGCAGAGTAAAGCTGGTCATAGATGGTTGGCTTTTTCATCCCCCAAACCTATGCTAAAGAGGGAGCATAGTTTTGGGTTTCTCTGCTTACCAGAGACTGTTAGATATATTTAGATGTTCTCTGCCTACCAGGGAGCAGTAATTCCATTCATAGGGTTTGCTCATTGTGCTTAGGTGCTGCTCATGATGTCTGCCTATTTTTACACTGGTCCAATAAGACTAAGCATATTGGACAGTGGGAACAAACCTGACAAATGGGAGTGTAGGCACAGCCCTGGCCATTGGCAGAAACAGGTGCCTCATGGCATGTTGGGTGACTGTAACATGCATTCTCAGGTGGTCGACCTGAGGGCCAGAATCGTGGAAGCTGCAACACAGATGTTCTGTAATACTGATTAGGAGGGAGACGTGCCTAGAAGGATCTGTCCAGGCTACAGTGAATACAGACCTGCATCTAGGGGCCTGTTCTGTGAAGGCCTTCCCTTCAGGCTAGTGAAGTCAGTGGAATGGGTGTCGGTTAAAGAGGATACTAATGAGTGTCCTGAAGAAAAGTGTACATTGAGTCTGCTGCCAGAGCAAGCAAAGGACTTATCTTTCCACCTTACTGTAGTGTCCTCCAGCAGTGCATCTAACCAGATTGATTTAATGGGGTCAAGAGAGTTGTCCTCATCTATGCATAGTTCAAGTTGGAGTATCCCACTAATCTCTTCTCCTATCTAAGTTCTACCAATAAAAAAATACCCTAGAACAGGGGTGTCCAAACTTTTTTCAAAGAGGGCCAGATTTGATGAAGTGAACATGCGTGAGGGCCGACCATTTTTCCTGACATGCTTTGAACCATTAAAATGAAGTGCAAATTAACTATTACACTGCACAACAAGAATTCTCTTGCCTTTGTGGCTGTGTGTGGTGAAGAGTCTAAGGATGAGCTTGGGCATGTTATTTGGATATACTGTATTTATCAGCGTATAACACGCACCTTCACTTTAAGGGGGAAGTTTCAGGAAAAAAACTGTGAAGCAAAATAAGGGTCAGTGCCCATTTGCAGCCTCATCATTGCCATCAGTGCAGCCTGATCCATGCCCATCTGCAGCCTCGGAGGGGGCAGGACGAGCGCCAACAGATAACATACAGGAGAATCTCCTCTTTACTCGGCGGCCTCTTTAATACAAAGTCCTGCCTCCTATGATGGACAGAGACAGCCCAGGAGACAGGACTTCCTCTTACAGAAGCTGCAGCGTAAACCTGTATGTAATCTATGTAAACCCTCCCAGAAACTATAAATACAGTATATATCTCTTGTGGCCTCCCCAAACGAATCTCAGGGCTTCATTGGGGGCCACAAAAGATATATCCAAATTACCAGTGGAGCTGTATGAAACCGTGCCGTGGGCTGGACTTTGGACATGCTTGCCCTAGATTGATCATTGATAACAAGTGGAAGTTTGTGTGGGTGATAGTGTGAAAATACCTAAGTAACTGGCTGCAGGAAAATCAGAGGGAGGCCCAGGGAAGAGTACACTCAGCAACCCCTACGGGGGCTGTGCTAAGGAATTTATTTTTCCGAAGATTTAAATTTTCTAGCAAGTTTAAAAGGCACATTGCATGTGAATACAAAAATATTTATAGAAATGAAAATTTTGCAAGTAAGCATTTAAAATACTTTATTTTTATTAGCCTATACCTGCAGATTTTAAGTTGACACAGGGTCTTTTTAGATGCCCATTACACTTTGCTGTTCATGTGCTTTCTGTTAATGCACGTAGCGTTACAGTTTAACTTATGTTAAGGCAGCCCAATAATCTTGAATGGGCTGTCAATGCACAAGAACAGACAAAATAAAAATGCACACAGTAATTTTTCCAACACAGAGCACCACAATCTTTGGACACATGTCAGAGTTCCGTTACCTCAAAATGAATTGCACAGCAACTTCCATTACCAACAATACAGACCTGATCACGGATGTGGAAATACAGGGCAATTTAGGAAACTGTGATCACAGATCAATTGGCTTCAGTATAAAATCACACAAATAGGAAACACAAGGGGAATACAAAGACACTGAATTTCAAAAAAGCCAACTTCCCTAAACTACGGACCTTGCTAGAAGATATAAATTGGGATAAAATCTTAGGAACAAAGAACACGGAGGGGAGATGGGTTTGCTTTAAGAGCATATTAAATAAGGGCATTATCCAGTGCATTCCATTGGGAAATGGCTTAACTCCAATGTAAAAATGTATATAAAAGCAAAGGAGAAGGCCTTCAAAAACATACAAGGCTGAGGGATCATCAGCTATCAGACTTTACAAACCATGCAACAAGAAATGTAAGGGTGCAATTAGGGCGGCTAAGTTAGCACACGAAAGCCACATGGCAGAGGAGAGCAAAAAAATCCCAAGAAATTCTTTAACCACTTCTGGCCCGCCCGCCGTCGTTATGACTAGCTATATAGGATTTGGCGAAAGATCACTTTTATCGGTGGCGGGAGAGGGCTCCCACCACAGCTTGCCGGAGCTGCCAGCGGAGGCAATCGGGTTATTTTCTCTGTTAGGTATGGAGACGAGTGAGGGGAAGATGGCCCCCACCTGTCTCCATACCATTGCAGGGTGGAAGCAACATCAAAATGTCACTTCTGCTTATAGCTCTTAAAGAGACTTTTTATTTTTTTTTTTTCTCTCTAATTGGATTTTGGTGTAAATATGATATTCAAGAGGTCCTATCATGCTTTTTTTTTATATATATATATATATATATATATATATATATATATATATATATATATATATATATATATATATATATATATATATATATATATATATATTTTCGTTCTTTGTAATAGGAATAAAGGTGACTTTTTTTATTTTTACACTGTTCTTTAAAAAAAAAAGTTAAATAAAAAACAAAATTTAAAATGCGCCCTATCCCGCCGAGCTTGCGTGCAGAAGCGAACGCATACGTGAGCAGCGCCCGCATATGAAAACTGTTAAAACCACACATGTGAGGTATTGCTGCAATCATTAGAGCAATAATTCTAGACTTCCTCTAACTCAAAACATGCAACCTGTAGAATTTTTTTTTTTTTTTTTTAAACATTGCCTATGGAGATTTTTTAAGGGTAAAAGTTTCCACGAGCAGGCGCAATTTTGAAGCGTGGCATGTTGGGTATTAATTTACTTGGTGTAATATCTTTCACATTATAAAAAAAAAATGGGCTAATTTTACTGTTGTCACACTTTTTTGAATTAAAAAAATAAATTTTTTCCAAAAAAATTGCGCTTGTAAGACTGCTGCACAAATACGGTGTGACAGAGTATTGCAATGACTGCCATTTTATTCTCTTGGGTGTTAGAACCCCCAACCTGTATATTTTCCTAAGCATTTTTTTTTTGCTAGAAAATTAACTTGTAAACAACAAATCTCAGAAAGAGGCTCTGTCCTTAAGTGGTTAAGTATGTAAACGGTAAAAAAGGGAGGACAGATGATATTGGCCCCATAAAGAATGAGGAAGGACATCTGGTTACAAAGGATGGGGAGATGGCGAAGGTATTGAATTCATTCTTCTCCTCAGTCTTCACGAGGGAATCGGGGGGGGCTTCATTAACCAAAACTGCAGTGTTTATCCTCATGACACATCACAGGACGCACCCTCGTGGCTAACGGGACAGAATTAGAAATAGACTTGGGACTTAACATTAATGAATCACCGGGATGGCTTGCACCCGCAGGTACTTGGGTAGCCAATTGTTCCTAATTTTTATTGACAGTCCACTGACTGGAATGGTACCAGCTGATTGGAGGAAAGCCAATGTAGCACCAATATTTAGAGTCAAATATATTTTTATTGTGTTTAACAGAGTGAAACATAATATACATTACAGCTGGATGTTCAGTACAGGGAGTATTACAACACAGGCTGCATATTTGGTATACTTTGATTGTGAACCGATAAAATTATATATATCCACATGCTAGTAGGGGTCGCTTTAGCCCGCTGTGTATTACAGGTCATCTGGTGGAGAATAAACATGAAAACCTCCAGGTTTGAGTCATTACAATGTAGAGTTGAGGGGAGAAGAAATGAAGAAGATAGAGGGGGGAGAAATCGGAAAGTTGGGAGGGGAAAGGTTGGGAAGTAGGAGGGGTGAGCAGACCTTGGTGCAACATGCCGGTGGGTCAGGGGAACAGGATATATTTAGTTTAGTTGAGGGGGGTCAATAGTGTTTTTAGGACATCAGAGGTAGAGTATTCGATCCAAATAAGCCAGAGAGTTTTAAATTTATCGAAGGTGTCATCTCTTCCATGCGCATAATGTCGTTGACCACTGAAACCCAGGAGGACAGGGGAGGGGTGGGTGGTAGTGGTTTTCAAAAAAAAAGGGGGTATAAGTTGTCTGGCAGCTGATAGGAAAGATTGTAGTAGAGCACGTTTTTGTGAGGGTATGGAGCCCGGGAGCATAGATAATAGAGCTTCCTCTGGTGTGGGTGTCGGTTGATCCTAAAGGCTACTGTAGATAGCGAAAACCTGGGACCAGAGGGGTTGAATGGCTCTGCATTCCCACCATATGTGTAGATAACTTCCCTCTGTGTCACCGCATCGCCAACATGAAGTGGGGTCAGAGGGGAAGATTCTATGGAGTGATTGAGGGTCCTTGTACCACCTAGATAAGAGTTTAAAGTTCTTCTTTTGTGTGTAACAAGAGGTGGAGGATTTGTGCGTGAAGTGGAATGACTTTTGCCAGTCAGCCAGAGAGAGATCCTTTCCTAGGTCCGTGGCCCACCTCCTGGTGTAAGATGGGGGTTGGTCATGGATCAGTGAGTTGTAATTTATAAATGGTGGAGAGCAGATGTTTGGGTATATCTGAGAGAGAGCACAGCTGTTCGTAGCCTGTCAAGGGTCTATGGATTTGGGAAGAGAACAGGTCCAGAAGGAAGATATGCGGAGAGCTGTAAGCCAGTTACACTGTTCTCCTGGTACAATGGGTGTGCCCAAGGTTGGGTGTACAAATGAGCTTGCTATAGGCAATGTAGAGTGGAGATATGGGCCCACCATGTTGGATCCTATACCCTGGGGGAGGGCAAGGTGGTCAAAAAGTGATGTAAGTGGTGAGTGGTCTGTGGATAATAATGATGACAATCCCGTTTTGTGCCATAGGTGTAGTGCTGCAAATGTTAGTGGAGAGGAATTCGATAGGAGGAACAGTTTTTGCCCATACCCACATAGCAAAGCCTGGAGGTCGGGGGTGGAGAGATCTTGTTCTATCATGGTGGATGCCTTAGGGAAGGATCGGGGGAAACATTCCAGGATCCTGGAGAGTACGGCAGCCCTGTGGTACAATTCAAAGTCTGGGAGATCTGCTCCACCTCGTATTTTGGGGTATGTAAGCAGGGTATGACGGAGACAGGGCATCCCTTGGTGCCAGATGAAGCGTATGGACATGGACCTTAGGGAGTTAAAAAATTGTTTAGGGACTGTCTGGAATAAGTAAAGTAATTTGGGAAGGGTGTCCATTTTAAGTGTGTTAATGCGGCCAAACCAGGGCAATGGTGTTGTGTTCCAAGTGTCTAGTTCCTTCCCGAGTCGGGACAGTAAGGGGAGGTAGTTGAGATTATAGAGATCTGATAAATTGGACGGGATTGTGATCCCAAGGTAAGGGAATGGGAAATTGGTCTGTACCTGAGCAAGGGTGGTAAGGATATATTGAGGGCCTCTGTCTTGGACATATTAAGTTTAAAATTACTTAGTTTTCCAAATCAGTGGAATTCCTACATCAAAGAAAGTAGGGATGTGTGGGGTTGTTGAACATAAACGAGGAGATCATCTGCGTAGAATGAAGAAAGTTTGTGAGCGGAAGAGGGCGTTTGAATCCCCACTATATTATCATTTTGTCTAATGCCTGTTTCTAGGTGTTCTATTACCAATACAAAAAGTGTGGGGGGGGGGGGGGGGGATAAAGGACATTCCTGGCGGGTTCCGTTTGAGATTTGAAACGAGGTGGACGAGGAGCCATTGACCAGGACAGAGGCTGTGGGACGGGAGTACAGTGCCATTACCTTGGATACAAATGTGGGGCCAAGGCCTATCTGTTCCAAGGAAAGGTGTAAAAACTGCCAGTCGACCCGGTCAAATGCCTTCTCGGCGTCCAAGGATAGGATGCATGCCTTTAGCTTGTGTCGATGGATGTAGGAGATGAGGTGGATTGTTTTAGTGGTATTGTCCCTGGCCTCTCAGCCAGGGACAAACCCCACTTGATCTTTGTGTATGATAGAGGGCGAGAGGCGGTTCGCTAAAAGTTTAACGTCCAGGTTGAGAAGGGAAATCGGTCTGTAACTACTGCATTGGGAGGGGTCTTTTCCTGGTTTGGGTATGACTGAAATATTGGCAGATAAACGGTCTCTATGGGGCGGGTGGGCGTCATCTATGCAATTGAACGCTGCCGTAAGAAGCGGGGCTAGGGATTGGGAAAATGATTTATAGAATCTAGGAGAAGCCGTCTGGCCCTGGACATTTACCAGATTTCAGTTCTTTAATGGCAAATAAAAAGTCTGACACTGTCAGGGGGTTATCTAGGTCCGAAGAATTGGAGGGATCTATTTGCAGTAGGGCCGTCTCTGAGATATAGTTTTGCATGTCGGGGTGGTGAGTGTCGTCCTTGTGATTCTGTCTGGCCTGTGTGGGGAGGTTATACAACTGGGAGTAGTACTGCTGAAAGGTGTCTGCAATACCTTGGGGATTGTGAAATTTTTATTGGTCAGCGGTGCAAATGTGTGGTATTGGGGGGCGGGGGCGAAGAACCCTAACAAGGTGTTGCCCACATTTGTTGGCTAGGATATAATGCCGCTTTCGTCCTCTTATCTCTAGCTATGAAGGAATTTGCATCTAAATGCATCAGATTGGGCGATAGGAACCACCGCTGGAGACAAGTAGAAAAAGGAAGAGTAAAGCCACTGGGTGGCAACATGAAATTAACAATGAAATAAGCTGATAAAGCTAAGAGAAAAAACATGCTAAAAACAGTACAGTGCATAAATGAGCACTATCGGTCCTAGTTGGGGTTAAACGTGGTAAGCACATGGAGTGCCTCCCGGTCCAGGGGTCCACAAGGTAAAAATGTTAATATTGAACAATCACACATCACTTATCATGTGCCTTATAATACTAACATTGTGTGGCATACCTGCCTTTCTTCCACACTGTTATGGGGGTACCCAGGGAGGCCAACAGGAATCCCACATAAACAGGATATATTTGCAAAACTGGGGGGGGGGGGGGAAGCATTACCTTTTTAAACGTATATCTAGACAGAAAATTTAAAATGAAAAGGCATAATTTCCCCATCTTTTACCACCCCGCTCCCCCCTTTTTCACTCCTGGGTAGGAACAGTTAGTGCAAGGTGATGAAAACTGGTAAAAAAAAACAAAAAACAGAGAAACCAAAGTGGGCTGGATTGCACAGGAAAAGTAACAAAGTCAGTGTCCAAAGCAGGCAGGCGGTTCTGGACTGTCAGTCCAGGGAATATGGCTGTAGGGCCTTGCCCTAAGCTGGAGTTGAGAGAGCAGGCTCAGCTCCAGAGAAATGATTTTCAGAGTACTGGATTTAGGAAAATGTCAGTCATCAGGTGGTTTTTGGGAGGCAGATCTGGGACGCTTCTGCTTGCTGGGCTTCTGCCATTGTGAAGTAAATGGGAGGCCAGGGGTGGTAATTGGGAGAGGCCAATCCGGCAGTGAGACCTGTGGCAGCTCCGGGGTGCTCAGGAACCGTGGTAGGTCACCCAAAGTGCGGAAGAGGGCTGTCTTGCCTTCATGGTGAAATGGGAACCTCCATTGATATTTGATTTGCTTCTCCTGCAGGAGTGATGTAAGGGGTTTCAGAGAGCGTATCATGGCCGTTTGGTGGGAGAGGTTTGGGAGCAGCATGACAGGAGTGTCATTCAGTCTGATGGAATCTTGCGTGCTAGTGGCTCACATGATGCTCTCTTTGATTTTATAAAAATGGACCCTACATAGGGTGTCACGGATAAAGGAGGAGTCAGGAGTAACTGGTTGAAAATGACAGTTACAGCCCCTGCCAGGTCTTTGTGCTTAATTGTTTCTGGGATACCACGGATTCTAATATTTCGTCTGTTATGGTTCTCAATGTCATCCTGGTGGTACATGAGCTGTTGTAGCAAGACAGTATGAGAGTCCAGTGTTTCTTCATGGGATTGTAAGGTGGTGCATATACCTTCAGTAGTGCTCTCTATAACCTCCATGTGGACCCCTATGTCCCTCTTAAGCTCTGTGATCTCTTGTCTGTAAGTCATCTCCATGCGGGAGACGTAATGCTCAAAGTCAGATTTGGTTGGGAGGGATCGCATGTATGTGTGGAGGGATCACATCTGCGATTCCATGTCCCATCTGTCACCTGAATTTAGGGATGCCTGAGAGCAGCTGTGGGGGCTATGTAGTGAGGGCTCTAAATCAGCCAGGGAGGCAGAGTGGCCTCCGGAGCGTACCTGCATGACGTCTGATGGCTCTGAGGGGGCCAGGGACGGAGGCGCCGGCGCCATCTTGGATTTCCCCTGTGTGTTGTCGGCCGCAGAAGCTCGTGTCACAAACCTGCCCAAATCGCTCTGTCCTGTCATTGGTGGGCTTAGGTTGTTCCTTGGGCTTTTCCTTGCCCATCTGAGCTGTTTGGGGATGGTGTGGATCGTTATGGTGGAGTTACAGCCTTGTGGGCATCGTCAGGACCGGGAGCTGCCGTGATGTGCATCCTACAGCTCCATGCGCTAGGGCACGCCCCCCATAGCACCAATATTTTAAAAAGGGCCAAAATGCATCCCTGGGAATTACATACCAGTTAGCCTAACATCAATAGTATACAAACTCTTGGAGGGGATGATAAGGGACTACAGTGCCTTGCAAAAGTATTCACCCCCCCCACCGTCTTTTTACCTTTTTTGTTACATTACAGCCTTTAGTTCAGTGTTATTTTAATCTGAATTATATGTGATGGATCAGAACACAATAGTCAAAGTTGGTGAAGTAAAATGTATACATAAAACTATTTTTTAGAAATAAAAAACTGAAAATTGGCGTGTGCATATGTATTCACCCCCTTTGTTATGAAGCCCATAAAAAAGCACTGGTGCAATCAATTACCTTCAGAAGTCACATAATTAGTGAAATGATGTCCACCTGTGTGCAATCTAATTGTCACATGATCTGTCATTACATATACACAACTTTTTAAAAGGCCCCGGAGGTTGCAGCACCTAAGCAAGAGGCACCACAAACCAAACACTGCCAATTCAGACCAAGTAACTCTCCAAACAAATAAGGGAGAATGTTTTTGAGAAGTACAAGTAAGGGAGGAGCTGCAGAGTTCCACAGCAGAGAATGGAGTATTTGTAGATACGATGAAAATAAGCCGTACGCTCCATAGAGTTGGGCTTTATGGCAGAGTGGTCAGAAGAAAGCCATTACTTTCAGCAAAAAACAAAATGGCATGTTTTGAGTTTGCAAAAAGGCAAGTGTTAGACTCCCAAAATGTATGGAGGAAGGTGCTCTGGTCTGATGAGACTACAATTGAACTTTTTGGCCATCAAAGAAAACGCTATGTCTGGCGCAAACCCATCACATCATCCAAAGAACACCATCATGCTGTGGCGATGACTGGGACTGGGAAACTGGTCAGAGCTGAGGGAAAGATGGATGGTGCTAAATACAGGGATATTCTAGAGCAAAACCTGTACCACTTTGTGTGTGATTTGAGGCTAGGACGGAGGTTCACCTTCCAGCATTACAACGACCCCAAACACACTGCTAAAGCAACACTTGAGTGGTGTAAGGGGAAACATGTAAATGTGTTGGAATAGCCTAGTCAAAGCCCAGACCTGAATCTAATCGAAAATTTGTGGTCAGACTTAGAGATTGCAGTTCACAAGCGCAAACCATCCAACTTGAAGGAGCTAGAGCAGTTTTGCCAAGAGGAATGGGCAAAAATCCCAGTGGTAAGATGTGGCCAGCTCATAGAGACTTATCCAAAGTGATTTGGAGCTGTGATAGCCGCAAAAGTAACTCTACAAAGTATTGGCTTTAGGGGGTGAATAGTTATGCACATTGACTTTTTCTGTTCTTTTGTCATATTTGTTTGCCTCACAATAAAAAACTAAAAATAAACAAATCTTCAAAGTTGTGGGCATGTTCTGTAAATTAAATGATGCAAATCCTCAAACAACCCAGGTTGTGAGGCAACAAAAGGCAACAAAACACGAAAAATGCCAAGGGGGATGAATACTTTTGCAAGGCACTGTATATACAAGATTTTAGTAATGAAAACTAGCAGTAATCAGCATGGATTCATGAAGAATCATTCTTGCCAGACCAATCTATTAACCTTCTATGAGGAGGTGAGCTGCTATCTAGATAAAGGAAGGCCCGTAGATGTGGTGTATCTGGATTTTGCAAAGGCATTTGACACAGTTTCCCATAAACGTTTACTGTACAAAGTAAGGTCCGTTGGCACGGACCATAGGGTGAGTACATAGATTGAAAACTGGCTACAAGGGCAAATTCAGAGGGTGGTGATAAATGGGGAGTACGTGGAATGGTCAGGGGTGGTAAGTGGGGTCCCCCAGGGTTCTGTGCTGGGACCAATCCTATTTAATTTGTTCATAAACGACCTGGAGGATGGGGTAAACAATTCAATCTCTGTAGTTGCGGACGATACTAAGCTAAGCAGGGCAATAACTTCTCCGCAGGATGTGGAAACCTTGTAAGAAGAGCTTAACAAATTAATGGGGTGGGCAACTACATGGTAAATAAGGTTTAATGTAGAAAAATGTAAAATAATGCATTTGCGTGACAAAAATATGAGTGCAATCTACTCACTAGATTCTGGGGGAATCTAGGATGGAAAAGGACCCGAGGGTCCTAGGAGATGATAGGCTCAGCAATGGCATGCAATGCCAAGCTGCTGCTAACAAAGCGAACAGAATATTGGCATGCATTAAAAAGGGGATCAACTCCAGGGATAAAGCGATAATTCTCCCACTCTACAAGACTTTGGTCCGGCCTCACCTGGAGTATGCTGTCCAGTTCTGGGCACCAGTCCTCAGGAAGGATGTACTGGAAATGGAGCAAGTACAAAGAAGGGCAACAAAGCTAATAAAGGGTCTGGAGGATATTAGTTATGAAGAAAGGTTGCGAGCACTGAACTTATTCTCTCTGGAGAAGAGATTCTTGAGAGGGGATATGATTTCAATTTACAAATACCATACTGGTGACCCCACAATAGGGATAAAACTTTTTTGCGGAAGGGAGTTTAATAAGACACGTGGCCACTCACTAAAATTAGAAGAAAAAATGTTTAACCTTAAACTGCGTAGAGGGTTCTTTACTGTAAGAGCGGCAAGGTAATGGAATTCCCTTCCACAGGCAGTGGTTTCAGCGGGGGGCATTGATAGTTTAAAAAAACTATTAGAAAAGCACCTGAACGACTGCAACATACAGGAATATACAATGGTATACTGACATAAAATCACACACATAAGTTAGACTTGATGGACTTGTCTTTTTTCAAACTCACCTACTATGTAACTGAAAAATTAGGATATATGAATAAAAACTAGTTATCAGTTATGTGTAGTATTTACCATTTTTTCCTTCTCTACTTATAAAACTGTACTCCAGCCCTGTCTTCAGTCTGGTACAGGTATCTCTCCTGTAGTGAAACAGTTTATGCTGATTTCACAGTGTACCTTAGAAGTTATAGCAAATCAGACAGGGCCTCTCGTTTTTGAGCTGGAAGACATCCAACATCTAGCTCGGGGATTCCCAAGTGCGACCCGTGGGCCGAATGTGGCTCTTTGCTTGCCTTTATCTGGCCCTTGGGAAGCAAATTCTCCCATGTACACCAGCGATGGAGAACTGATTCTCCCACTGACACTAATGATGGGGCACTATTCCTTCCACAGACACCAATGATGTCATTTTATTTATTCCCACTGATTATCGAGCTTATAGCATTGTTTACGCCCACTGGCCATAATCCCCCCCTAAAGTTTGAAGGGCAGTAAACTGGCCCTTTGTTTCAAAAGTTTGGAGACCCCTGATCTAGCGCTTTCCTTCACAGCCTAATCATGGAGGATCAGCATCACATGTTACCTAGGGCAGTCTGCATGCAAATAGAGCCTGCCCAGAAGCATCCATTTTTCAAGCCTGTAATCTACCCATTAAGGCTTTTTCAGATTTGCATAACTCCTCCCAAGAGCCAGCCAAATTCTTTCATCAGTGCTGAGAACTTTTGGAAGTAGTGCTAAGGCAGGGCCCTGAATCACAGAAACAATGTCATGACATTAATGGGTCCAACATAAGGTATGTAACTAAATCAGGCTTCATTGATTCATTTTTTGGACAGATTGATTAGCAGGGAAAGAAGGAAACAGAGGAAGGTAAAATTTAGGTAGATTAAGCATCAGCTTTAGGCCCACCTAGGACCTGATCAGACCCTCCTTTCATCCCTATGGACCGGGAGATGTAAACAAACGTGTCCATTTACACCTGTCTACCTCCCAATCTGATCCAGTCCACTAAGGAAAAAAAAAAAGATGACTTTTCTTTTTTTCTTTTAAAGGCAAAATTACTTTTTTTTTTTTTTTTTTTTTTTGCTTTTAAAAGGTAAATGAGAGATCTGGGGTCTTTTTGAACCCATATCTCTCAATAAAGGGGACCTTTTCCTGACGGCTCCATGTCAGCACATCTGGGTATAGGCTCCGCTCCCCCCATGCCTCCAGGACTTAACTCATATAAATTTGAGCCCACCTATAGCCTCGGTGTACTTTTTTCCTCCTATGCGCAGGACCTAGGTGTGCTCCTCTACCTGGCTCGACTAAAGGACTGGCCGTCCATCCATGCTTGTCGATTAGACTGGACGCAGTCCCTGGTGTCTTGGCTAAATGACCCACAATCCAGGGAGCCCCGATGTTGGTCCTCGGGGCAGCTTTTATCATGGCTAACAGCCTTGTCTGGGGTCCGCTGGGTCCATGTAAAGCGGGCAGCGGTGTTGGCAGAGTCTCCCCTATGCGTGCACACCCACGCTGTGCCGTTGTTTATGGTCGGATGACGGAGGTTGGGTGAGCTAAATTTGAAAAATGCTTTGTATCCAAATGAATGTTGCATTGCTGGGTATTGTTGTGCCTTGCTCCCTGCAGCCACTATGCATAGCCTGAGCTCCTCCACAGGGGAGTACTCTGCATCACAGGTGCACAAAGTAATACTTTGTCTGTTCACACATGGCAAATACCTGTTGGTAGCTTCTCATGTTTGCTTTACTATTGTGCCAACCCCCTCAAAAGACCAGCATTTCCAGAGAAGGTAGAGGAGTCACCTGTGGATAACTACTGGAGCCAGCTTAGGCCTGTTGAGATATGGGATATCCTTTTATATATTTCTATGTCCTCGCCAGTTTTTCACCAAAGTAAAAAAAAAGGGGGAGAAGCATGTTTATGTTGTCTACAATTCCCTTGGTTTGTGTACATTGCAGCATATTGCAATTCTGTTGCAAATTCCTACCTTTTTGTTGCTGTTCTGAACAAACTTTCTCATTATGTCCCATTCCCCTGGCAGAGCAAGGTTTAGCTCATTAACCACCTGGTGAATCAGGGCTGTAGATGGAGGCTTCAGTCTCCCTCTAGCAGTGGTTAACCCTTTAGGGTTTGTTACTAAGCAAACTATTTTACTGCATTTAATCATTTTTATGGGCTGGTTTGTTAAATGGCACGCAAAACCCTGTGGAAAGGTTATCTATTGGTAATGACCAGTCTTGGAGAAAAACAGCCCTCTTCAGGCTCTTCAATAAAGAAGATGTGGATGAACATGGCTGTATGAGTCTTGATTTTATATGGTCATATGTTCTGGCAATGACCAGTCTAGTAGCCTTCCCAGCCAAATTATCCTCTTCAGACTCTCCAAAGGGGAAGATGTGGAGGAACATGACTATGAATCTTGCTTTGATTAAGCAACCAGAGATGAGGATGACACCTATCAGGTTGTCTTATTTATTAAACAAGTGGCTAATACACTCAAAGGAGTTATTACCACTTACCCTGTGAAGGGGTTACATTCTCTGGCAAGGAGCAGTCTCGGCTTTCCCAAGCAAAACATCCCTCTTCAGACTCTATAAGAGGAATTCACGGATGGGCATGACAGTATGTATCCCACTGGCTCAAGCAGCCAGGGATAAGGATGACACCTAATAGGATGTCACATTCAATAAACACATTGTCAATACACTCTAATGGAATGGTTTCTGCTCACCCTTTGAAAGGGTTATCTGCTCTGGCAATGAGAAGCTGCCTAGCCATACCAGGTGAAACAGCCCATTTTCCGAATTTTTGGATGGACATGACTGCATAAATACTGCTTTGTTCAAGCAACCATGGATAAGACATCTAACAGATGAGGCTAATAATCTCTAAAGAAGTGTTTCCACTCACCCTGTGAAAGGGATACCCTTTCTATCAGTGAGCAGTCTCCTAGCCTTCCAGGCAAACCATCTTATTCGGGCTCTTCCAAAAAGAAAAGACAGATGAGCATGACATTATAAGCCCTGCTGGTTCAAGCAGACAGGGATAAAGATGTCCACACCTGCCAGGTTGTCACATTCATTGAACACATTCTAAAGGAGTTGCTTCCACTCTGTGAAGGGGTCATATAGTGTGCCAATGAGTAGTCTCAGAACCTCATCAGGCAAATTAACCCTTGTCAGCTTCTTCCCAAAAAGAGGTGAATGAACATGTGATTCCCACTTTGTTCAGGCAGACTGATTAACCACTTAAAGACCGAGCCTCTTTCTGAGATTTGTTGTTTACAAGTTAAAAACAGTTTTTTTTGCTAGAAAATTACTTAGAACCCCCAAACATTATACATTTTTTTTCTAACACCCTAGAGAATAAAATGGCGGTCATTGCAATACTTTCTGTCACACCGTATTTGCGCAGCGGTCTTACAAATGCACTTTTTTGAATAAAAAAAAATAAGACAACAGTAAAGTTAGCCCAATGTGCGTAAGTAAAGTGGGGTGAATGGCGCTCCTTATATGTGGGGAAAACCTATTCCTTAGCTTTCAAACAAATATGTGCACACTAACACACTAAAGTGCTCAAATAGTAGTTGTGGGCAGCACAGTGGTGTAGTGGATAGCACTTTTGCCTAGCAGTAAGAAGGGTCGCTGGTTCGAATCCCAACCACGATACTACCTGCTTGGAGCTTGCATGTTCTCCCTGTGCCTGCGTGGGTTTCCTCCGGGTACTCCGGTTTCCTCCCACACTCCAAAGGTTAATTGGATCCTGTCTGAATTGTCCCTAGTATGTATGTATGAATGTGAGTTAGGGACCTTAGATTGTAAGCTCCTTGAAGGTAGGGACTGATGTGAATGTACAATGTATATGTAAAGAGCTGCGTAAATTGATGGCGCTATATAAGTACCTGAAATAAATAAATAAATAGTTAAATGGTAGTGCTATAATCATAAATACCAGCATGTGGTCTACAAATACTACTGGACACAAAACAAATCATAAATAACATATATATAATAAGTGACCAGAATTAATTACTTCTGTGTATAAAAAATTATAGATACCAAAAAATGATTCCCAAATTCATCAGAAAAGTCCATCAAAAAAATAAATATGTGTATCATCAAACAGTCCAAATAATAAAAAGACCAAAAAACAGTGTGAGATTGGTGAAGCTCCAAAATGACCAAGTGTTCAAACGATCAAGTGACTCTTGTGCTCAACAAATCAGGTGACTCATGTGCTCCCCCTTATGGGTCCCCGTAGCCTGTTATGACATTCCTCCCTAGCTTCTCCAGCTATTCCACTGGACCAGGGTGTGCAAATCGGTCTCCTGCTCAGCACTTCACCAATCGCCGTATCCAAAGAACTGGTCAATCGCTTCCCAAAATTAGATACTGTCTCGGTGGGACAGCTCCTCGATGGCTACGGGCTGACCACTGGAAAGCCACTAAGGGAGACAACCCACGGTTATCCATATATGCCTATCACCCCTGCAGGGGCATCGGGAGCTGGTAAGTGGGGACCCATAAGGAGGAGCACATGAGTCACCTGATTTATTGAGCACAAGAGTCACTTGATCGTTTGAACACTTGGTCATTTTGGAGCTTCACCAATCTCACACTGTTTTTTGGACTTTTTATTATTTGGACTGTATGATGATACACATATTGTTATTTTGATGGACTTTTCTGATGAATTTGGGAATCATTTTTTGGTATCCATAATTTTTATACACAGGAGTAATTAATTCTGGTCACTTATTATATATCTGTTATTTATGATTTGTTTTGGTTGCAGTAGTATTTGTAGACCACATGCTGGTATTCATGATTATAGCACTACTATTTAACCCCCAATGTCTCCTAGAATCAAGGTCAAATTCAGGGAAATAAATTCAGAAGCTTGGCGGGAAATGAGAGTACCGACTGTACTCTCATCTTACTTTAATCTCTATTTCGCCATTAGAAGGTCTCTTAAATACTTGAAATTCTCTACCCACTGCAATGGAATATCATTCGAAGCCGTGCTACGGGCTTCCACATCAATTGGGAACAACAGGGACTTAATCCAATTTACCTTCATCCCTGTAACCATTGAAAAAGAATCCACTATCTCTAAGGCCCCTTGGAGCAAGGGTCCAGCATCATTCAAAAATAATAAAAGGTCATCTGCATACAAAGCTACACTCTCCTCCAAGCAACCAATCCACAATCCCTTAATATTGGGGGAAGTGCGCAAAGCCTCCCCACCGGCTCCATAGCAAAAGAAAAGAGGGTCAGAGAGAGAGGGCAGCCTTGCTGAGTTCCCCTAAATAATGAAAAAGGGGATGACAACCCTCCTCCCATTTTCAGTGCAGCTGTGGGATTTCTATATAAGACCTGCAACCATTTCATAAATACCATTGGGAAGCCCATTCTGCGGAGTACCTCCCACAGAAAGGACCACTCCAAGGTATCAAAAGCCTTCTCAATATTTAGGAAAGCAATGTCCCTAGAGCCTATATTAAGATGTGAGGCATAAATATTAGTATATAATCTCCTCAAATTCACATCAGTAGCCCTACCAGGCATGAACCTCGTCTCATCTGAATCAATAATATTAGACATCATAGGTTGTAATCGTCAGGAGATGAGCTTGGTCAAAATTTTAAAGTCTACATTCAAAAGAGCAACAGGCCTGTATGAGGCACAAGAGGATGGATCTTTTGGGTGTTTATGAATTAGAACTATATGAGCATGACTCATGGAGTCTGGCAAAGCTTTCTCCTTCAGACAATCAGAGAAAAAAGAAGCCAATACAGGAGCTAAGAGCTCTCCATGAGCCCTATAAAATTCAATAGGAAGGCCATTCGGCCCCGGTGACTTCCCCAATGGAAAAGAACTGATGACCGAAAGTACCTTTTTCAAAGTTATAGGGCGCGCCAGCGTCTCCCTCTCACTATCCGTTAACCAAGCCAGTGCAAATGAATCCAGCCAAGCCACTTTCAGCTGACTGGAAATCAGAAGGCAAATGAGATGTATACAATATCTGATAAAATTGCTGGAAAGTCTCCAGAATTTTAGGCTGTATACAGGCCACATCTCCAGAGGAGGTGCGTATTTCCGAAATCGGAATACTAGGTTGTTCATGTTTAGCCATCGTGGCCAAAAAGCAACCATTGCGATCTCCCTGCTCAAATAATTTTTTTTTCATTTTTGTATAGATCCATCCTCGTGGCCTCAAACATATGCAAATGTAAGGTCCGTTTGCTATGGAATAGAGCGTTAAAATTGGATTCTGAAGGATCGCCCCATATTGGGCTGTTTTTTCATCCACTAGAAGCCTCAAAGCGTCACACTTCACTCGTTGAGCCTTATTAACAGCTTTAATAACTGATATTTATTGTCCTCTTGTATAGGCCTTCAAGGCATCCCATAGTATTGCTGAAGTGGACAACCCTATATTAAACTCCCAATACTCTGCTAGAAGGGAGTACCCAATCTCCACTGTGCTGCATCACGAAGGTGATGCAGACGAAGTGTAAGCATAACCCACATGTCAGATAACCCACTTGGCAGGTATTTAACATCCACCATATCTGATAATATCGCTGAATTAACAAAGGCTAGATGTATGCGGTAGGCGGTCTTATACGAAGTTGAAAAACAAGAATATGATCTAGTTGATGGATTTTTCCATCGCCAAGCTTCTACCAGGTCTACCATCTGGGCACAATTAGAGAGCTCTCTAGAGAAATTTTCAGGAAGAGATGGTCTATCCAAAGCAGGATCAAGAATAGCATTAAAGTCTCCCATTATCAATAGCTTAGCTTGACCATGCAAAGAAGTTTCCCGCAAAGGGAGGTGGTATATACACACTGACAACTATATATCTCTGGCCTCACAGAAGAAACCCAACCAAAACATATTTACCCTGGGGGCCAGAGTGCAGGGTAAAGATCTGCTAATCAATATTGAAACCTCGCTAGATAAGGTGGAATATGTAGCATGGTAAGCTTACTCCCAATAAGGTGAGTTTCTTGAAGTAGCACTATATGTGGAAAATAATTTTTCAAATACTTAAATAACAGTGCTCTTTTCCATCTTGAGTTAAGGCCACAAACGTTCCATGACAGAATAGAGAATATCTCTTGGTCACGTGATATCATCTAAATAATAAAAAACATAATGCTTAGATAATTAACAGGGGCCGACTTACAACTCATGGGGCCCCCGGGCAATCAGAGATTATGGGGCCACACAGTATAAACACACACACAGTATACAATCACACAGTATACACATACATGTACACACAGTATACACAGACATGTTTCTATTGGCTGAGAAGGTACTGGAGAGGTGGGGCAGCTATAATCTCGGGATTTTTAGACCAAAAGGATGTCGGTAAGGGACATTTTAGAGACAGATGTAAAAAAAAACACAGATTTTTACATACTGTCCCTGGTTTTACTGAGGCTGGCAACCCTGATGGGGCCCCCTAGTGGCCCAGGGCCCTCAGGCAGTGCCGAGTGGCTCAATGGTCAGTCCGCCCCTGATAATTAATTGCATTGCAAGATGCATTGCAGAGTGATAGACCCTAAAAGCAGCAAACATTTGAATGAACAAATTTAAAAAAAATAAGAAAGGCACAATGTGTATAAACAATTAACCAAAAGACACCCCATGGGCAATAATATGCACTTTCTGCCTTTCTCCAACTCCATCCCCATAAAAACAAAAAACAATGGTGGCACGGAGAAGTCCTTATCCCAAAATCTATCAAAAATAGGCAACTATAATCCACTTGTCCCACATACCAAACAAAAAACAAAATTGTTAAGTACCATAGTTTTTCGCGATTCCATGAGCGTGCACAGTTTTAAAGCATGACATGTTAGGCATCTGATTTTGCCAGTGTAACATCATCTTTCACTTTATAAAAAAAAAATTGGGCCAACTTTACTGGGTTTTTTTTCAAAGTCAAAAAAGTGTATTTTTTAAAAAAAAATTGCGTTTGAAAGTCCGCTGTGCAAATATGCTGTGACATAAAATATTGCAATAGTCGCCATTTTATTCTCTATGGTCTCTGCTAAAAAATAAAATATGTTTGGAGGTTCAAAGGCATTTTCTAGCAAAAAATACAAATTTAAACTTATAAACAAAAAGTTTCAGAAAAGGCTTGGCCTTAATCTGCCAGTGCCAGAAGTGCAATCAGTTCCTGATTTATTTCTGTGGACTGATACCACATGCCTTTTCTTGGACCAAAGTTGCAAGGAATAGTGTCAACCCTCACCAGTTTTTAGTTCTTAGACTACACATTCTCTCCCAGTTCTCTCACCTGTAAAACATAGAGACCAATTGTTTTGAAGTCCAAAATAAGAACTGGGAGGATTCACTGAGATAACAGAAAGTGTACATAAAACACATGACAAGTCTAAATTTCTAAGATAATCAACAGCCTTTTTTTCTTTTTTTTTTTTTTGCACTTATTGAACAAATATGGGGAAAAAAGTGTTTAAATGTATATTTAACAGAGCAAAAGAGAGCAAATAAGAGAAATTAAATAGAAAGGCTTATGATACAATACAGTCTGTAGTTCATAACTGATTTTTAGAGAAAACTGTATAATTTTATTTCCTGCTCATCATTTTATAATTTACTATGTGTTCAGCTTTTTATTTTCTTTTGTGCTTTGTGTTTTTAACTTGTTTCAGGTATAGCTTTCCCCCTATGGACAGCCCCAAAGCTGGATCAAGATGGTCTAGCTATGCTCATTTTATTCCTTCACCATCTCCAGTCTTGAATTCTTGTGAGACAGATCCGGAAAGTCTTCAATGCTCGCATCCCCGTCGTCGATACAATCCACCTCTTAAGACTGTACCTGAAAATGATGGTGTATGAATTCAGAAAAATAATATAATGATTATGTGAGGGATGATGATATATTTTTGTGTTTATAGTAAATAGAAGAACTTACCAAATGATCAGGAAACTATATAATTTGATAGTACACCCACTTTTAAGAGAAGACATAAGGCAGCACTCCTCTATATGCAGGAAACGTAGCTGATTTGTTATAATTTTAATACTAAACATATTAATAAAATGAATGCAGTGCTCATGCATTAATATTTTTTCGAAATTCATAAACCATTTTAAAAATGATTAAGGAAATATGTGTATGTTTTTGTGCATAGCAATTAAATTCCCCCATTTTGGTATCTATTTCTGGTCAGGTATAATAAAAAAAAAGACAATGTGATTAGTTGTGATGAGCAATAGCAACTTAAAGCGGAGTTCCAACACACCTCCAAGATGACCCCAAACACACCTCCAAGATGACCACTGCCTTGCTAAAGAAGTTGTGGGTAAAGGTGATGGACTGGCTAAGCATGTCTCCAGACCTAAACCCTAAGGAGCATCTGTGGAGCATCCTCAATCGGAAGGTGAAGGAGCGTAAGGTCTCTAACATCCACCAGCTCTGTGCTGTCATCATGGGAGAGTGGAAGAGGACTCCAGTGGCAACCTGTGAAGCTCTGGTGAACTCCATGCCCAAGAGGGTTAAGGCAGTGCTGGAAAATAATGGTGGCCACACAAAATAATGACACTTTGGGCCCAATTTGGACATTTTCACTTAGGGGTGTACTCACTTTTGTTGCCAGCGGTTTAGACATTAATGGCTGTGTGTTGAGTTATTTTGAGTGGACAGCAAATTTACTGTTATACAAGCTGTACACTCACTACTTTACATTGTAGCAAAGTGTCATTTCTTCAGTGTTGTCACATGAAAAGATATAATAAAATATTTACAAATATGTGAGGGGTGTACTCACTTTTGTGAGATACTGTATATATATATATATATATATATATATATATATATATTTATTACACACACACACACACACACACACACACCAACCAACATCAGTGCACTGATAAAGTGCTCCACTTGTGCAGCCTCTTACCAAATAATCAATATAAAGAGGAAGTAAACTCTCCCACTCTGATGCTTCTTTTCATTTAGTCCATTATAATAAGTAATAATCAATGTATAGACACTGTAATCCAGCCCAAATTTGCATATTACTTACTGTTTAAAGAAAGTTTAAAAAAATTGTTCCCAGGGGTAAGGCAGCGCCATCTTAAGTATTGTTTTCTGAGTCCACAGTAGAGTGTATTTCCGCCCTTACATTGAGCACTTCCTGTACTGTTAACCAAGCCTCCTTCTTAATCCAACGTTTCTATGGCAACCCTGCTTCCCTGCTCATAGCTGACTTGTTTTATTTGATAGTATTTACTTGTGCCAATTATCTAGTGTTTGCCGATTATCTAGTGTTTGCCTATGTCAGTCTTATCAGCTTCAGCTGATAAGACTGCAGTAATGCTGTGATGCCCAGGTTTACAGTCCATGTGATGTCACATGGTCACATGGGGTGTAGTAGGAAGCTCTGAGTGATTATGCAGTCTCCTGGGATTTCAGTGTTGTGCCGTAGGAAGTCCTGATAATAGACAGACAAGCACACAGAGTGTGCCATAAATCAGGGGAGTTCAGTGACGTCATTCTAAAGAACAAAAAGGATTACAACAATACTAAGCAAGTAAGACGATATCTACAAGCAGTGTTCAGGGTTTTTTTATGCTGATTCACATAGGACAAAGTTGTGGGGGAGAGTTTACAACCACTTTAAAAAGGCATTTCATTCCGTTCCAGGTAGGTCAGCGGGTCAACACTCCTTAGTGTTCCTCCTCTACGTAAAACTAAAAAAAAAATTACTCAAAATAGTGTAATACTGTAAAGAATAACACTGCAATGCACTACATATGCTCACATTTATATCAATAATAAAGTGCAGACCCGTGATTCCCATACCACATGCCAGCTTAATGTGTACTAACCCCTTACCATAGGTAGGTCCTTTAAGACACAATGGGGCTGATTTACTAAAGGCAAATAAATGGTGCACTCTGCAAGAGCAATTGCTCCAGAGCTTAGTAAATTAGGTAATGGCTCACTTTGCAAAGAATATCCAATCATGTGCAAGGAAAATAAAAAAACTGCATTTTTGCTTGCGCGTGATTGGATGATGAAAGTCAACAGAGCATCTGCTCATTTACTAAGTTTTGGAGCAACTGCAATTGCAGAGTGCAACTGCACTTAGCAAAGTGCACAGTCTATTTGCCTTTAATAAATCAACCCCAAAATCTGGTAATTTTAGATCTCTCTTCCAATCTTCTCAGTGCTCAACACCAGCCTTAAAGTGCAAATCCATTACTAGTTACAATGGGGGGGGGGGTTAGCCCTTCCGGACTTGTGCTCCTATTTTTTCACATCACAATTGTCCTTTTTACACTGGCGATTTTTTTTCCCCAGACACCCAATGCCACTACTTGGTACTGGAAGCGGCGGAAGCGGAAGGTACTGGAAGCGGCGGTTGCCACCTCGCAAGAAACTCTACTAAATATGGTCTACAGGAAGGAGATCCTGGGGAGGAAGGTGGGATCAGTCATGGTGCTTCCTGGTAAAATATTCCATCTCTGTTCCCAACGGATGAAGGATGGGTCCTTACGGCTATCCCCAAATAGCCCTTTGTGGTGTAAAAAATCCTTGGAGGAGTTTTTTAAATTGATAGAAGGACAGATATGGGCAATAAAGTATCTACATCATTTATGCCAGGACAACGGATTGTCCACTTTTACACAATTGCGGGAACAATTTGGAATACCGAGGACGTGGCATTTCCGCTATGCTCAGCTGCGCCATGCACAGTTTGGGAGTGGGGAGCTTCAGGTCAGAATACGGCTCTGGAGAAGGTTCTAATTGATCCGGATCCAACCAAACAAATCTCTAGATACCGTAGGGAGGTGGGTCCCGAGAATCTGGGGTTGATATCAAAGGCCAGGGCTCGATGGGTGGCTATTGTACCGGAGTTGTCTGAGGAGTTATGGCCGGAAGCTCTGGATACTTATCTTGTAACTGTCATCTCTTCCACGGATAAGATGATTCAACTTTGATACCTTCACCAGATGTACTACACGCCAGCTAGATTATACCGATTGCATAAGAGAGACTCTGCAGTGTGTCATAAATGTATGGGGGTGGAAGGGACTTTCATCCATATGGTATGGGAATGCCCTAGAATAAGACCTTTATGGTCTCAGGTGACTGAATTTATTTCTGATAACTTTGACCTACCTAATATATGTTCTCCCCTACTTTGCCTCCAGGGGGTCTTTGACCAGGAGGAGATGAATGTTTACACTAAACTGTTCCTTAGGATTTTATACTTTGGAGTAAGAAAACTTATAGCCTGGCGCTGGATCTATGGAGAACAGCTGACAGTAGGGATGTGGGTAAAAGTAGTGAATTCGGATGTACTTTTATATAGAATGACGTATGAGGCCAAGAAATTCAGGTAGGTATAGTTTAGATGGGTGGACTCCAAGAACACACTGGAGGAAAAAGAGGCCAAGAGTAAGGGCTATAACTAGGAGCATAATCCAAATGGCAGCGTTCCATCAGAGGGTGGGAGTATGAGCACAATGCACTGACAATAAATATTGAAGCTAGAAGGATGTAGGGTATTTAAAGCTATATCCCATTGCCCATGGTTTCTAAAATAAACGTTGGAACCCCTGGGGGGGGGGGGTTCTGCCCTTAACAGAATAGGGGGGATCGGTTACCTCCTTATCCTAAAGGACATGTTGGGTGGGGGGTGGGGGTAACTGTTTGTTTTCTACTGTTAAAACATAAAAACAAAAAGGAAAAAGAAAGAAAGTGGCTATACTGAGTTACGGGGTAGGGCTGGGGATTCAGGACATTGTGGTCATAGACTGCTGATGGTTCCATTATTATCTGGATCACTGTGGAATTCATTGATGCCTATACATGATATAATACCTACCTGATGTCTTGTGTGTATAATTTTGGATATGCTAAATAAAATTTTTTTTTTAAAAAGTGCAAATCCGTGATTCCCACACCACCTGCTACCTTTATATCTGCTAAACACCCTACAAAAATGGATCCTTTAAAGGCACAGGGTATGGTAATCTAAACCTCTCTCTGTCTTCCCAGTATTCAATCTCCCATTGATAAATAGTTAAAAGGACACGGAGAACGCCAAAAGAGCTCCAATTCCTGCCCCCTCACACCTCAGCTCAGCCCCAATTCCTGCCCCATCACACCTCAGATCAGTTCCAAATCCAGCCCCTTCATACCTCCAATCAGTCCCAATTCCTGCCCCTTCACCCCACAGATCAGTCCCACTTCCTGCTTCTTCACATATCAGATCCAATTCCTTCACCATCAGACCTCACATCAGCCCCAATTCATGCATTATCAAACCTCACATCAAGCCCACTTCCTGCAGACCAGACCTCAGACCAGTCCCCTTTCCCACCTCAGATCAGTCTCAATTCCTGCTCCATTAGACTTCAGATCAGTCCCAAATCCTGCCCCTTACCTCTCAGATCAGTCCCAATTCCTGCCACTACACACCACACATCAGTCCCAATTCTGCCCTTTCAATCAACGTACTGCATTTTAAAATTGGTAACATCCAGCCACTGATAAATGCTGCTAGGATCATGAAGATCTGGCTTAATGAGTAAGGAGAACATAGGCCCCTTGTTGTCAAAATCTTAAAATAGCATATCAAATTTTTTTGCCTGTAGCCTTCAATGTACTTCTTCAATTCTTGCACATTGATGTGACTCCACTCTGACATTTCTTTAACCCCTTCCCAACCAGCCGCCGCAGTTATACTGCAGCAGGATGGCACTGCTGCGCGAGCCATCTTAGCTGTACGTCGGCTCTTTAAGACGCTGTAGCAGCTGCGCACCCCCGCAGCGTGTCCCCGAAGGCGATGCGGCACCCGCTTATAAGTAGGTGGATGAAGGGCAGTATTCTAATGGTGGGCATACCCACCGATCAATCTCTTCTCTTCGTTCAGCCCACAGGCTGCATAAAAAAAAGAACATTACAATGTATGCCCAACAAGGACCAGCAATGTACTGGTATGTTGCTGGACTTTGAGTGGTTATACCAGAATGATGCCTGCAGGTTTAGGTATCATCTTGGTATCATTCTTTTCAGCCAGCGGTTGGCTTTTATGTAAAAGCAATCCTAGCAGCTAATTAGCCTCTAGACTGCTTTTACAAGCAGTGGGAGTGAACGTCCCCCCCCTCCCATGGTTTTCTCGGGTTCTCCTGTCCCAACAGTGGTTCCACCAGCTGACCATAGAGCTGATCAGAGACCAGAATGGCTCCAATCATCTCTATGGCCTAAGAAACCAGAAGCTGCAAGCATTTAATGACTTAGGTTTCGCCGGATATAAACAGCGCCACTGGGAAATTAGCAAAGCATTTTATCACACTGATCTTGGTGTGGTCAGATGCTTTGAGGGCAGAGGAGAGATATAGGATATATCTAATAGACCCCAATTTTTTTTTAAAAAAGAGTACCTGTCACTACCTATTGCTATCATAGGGGATATTTACATTCCCTGAGATAACAATAAAAAAATTATATAAAAAAAAGAAAAAAAAAAGAAAGGAACAGTTTAAAAACATAATAAAAAGCAAAATAAATAATTAAAAAAAAAAAAAAAAAAAAAAGCACCCCTGTCCCCCCATGCTCACGCGCAAAGGCGAACGCAAGCGTCGGTCTGGTGTCATATCTAAACAGCAATTGCACCATGCATGTAAGGTATCACTGTGAAGGTCAGATCGAGGGCAGTAATTTTAGCAGTAGACCTCCTCCGTAAATCGAAAAAATGGTAATCTGTAAAGGCTTTTAAAGGTTTTTAAAAATATATGTAGTCTGTTGCCGCTGCACGTTTGTGCACAATTTTAAAGCATGTCGTGTTTGGTATCCATGTACTCGGCATAAGATCATCTTTTTTATTTCATCAAACATTTGGTCAATATAGTGTGTTTTAAAATTGAAAAAGTGTATTTTTTCCAAAAAAATTGTGTTTGAAAAATCGCTGCGCAAATGCTGTGTGAAAAAAAAATTGCAACACCCACCATTTTAATCTGTACGGCCTTTGCTTTAAAAAATATATATAATGTTTGGGGGTTCAAAGCAATTTTCTTAATAAAAAATAATATTTTTTAATGTAAACAAAAAGTGTCAGAAAGGGCTTTGTCTTCAAGTGGTTAGAAGAGTGGGTGGATGTGTGACATAAGCGTCTAAATGTTCTGCATAAAATACCAGGACAGTTCAAAACCCCCCAAATGACCCCTTTTTGGAAAGTAGATGCCCCAAGCTACGCTGAGTTCATGGAATATTTTATATTTTGCCACAAGTTTCGGGAAAATGACACTTCTTTTTTTGCACAAAGTTGTCACTAAATTATATATTGTTCAAACATGGCATGGTTATATGTGGAATTACACCCCAAAATGCATTCTGCTGCTTCTCCTGAGTACGGGGATACTTCATGTGTGAGACTTTTTGGGAGCCTAGCTGCGTACAGGACCCCGAAAACCAAGCACCGTCTTCAGGATTTCTAAGGGTGTAAATTTTTGATTTCACTCCTCACTATCTATCACAGTTTTGAAGGCCATAAAAGGCCAAGATAGCACAACCCCCCCCCCCCTAAATCTGACCAAATCCCTTTGGGTGAGGAGCTCCCCACTCTTTAATTAAGTACCTCTCATTAGTGTCCACTTGTGTCATGGGTGGAGACCTCAAAGTTCTCCCATATAGAAGAGTGTTTGCTCTCATGGTTCAGAGAAGCAGGATCTCCCAATCCATGGATAGTGTAGGACCCACTAATCATGGGGTACTTTGCGCAGTAAGTGGGCTTAGCACCATATAGCAATATGGTGTGACAAAATCCCCATATTTTTTGCTAATATTTTTTAGATTGTCTAGGTGTTTTAAACTAGCCCTGCTGGAGGTAAATGTCTTTTTTGCATGTGTGCGCTGTAATATTTTGCTCTTTTAACTGACCCTGACAGAAATGTGGTGAGTCCTGAAAATGGCGTGATTGTGTAACATTACAAAGCACTGTTGGGTGTTATTTACCAAAGGCAAAGACACTTTGCACTACAAGTGCACTTGAAACTGCACTTGTAGTGCAAAGTGCATTTTCCCTTTGTCACAGAAAACACCAATTTGAGCACAACAAAATTTTTGGAGCATTCAAACAATAATCCACACATTCTTGAGTATCAATCTTTTTAATACCAGCACAATCACATGTGCATTTATAAAAGGTTTTTAAAACAAACCAACATGTTTGTTGTATAACAATTTTTGGGGTCACATTACTAAAAGTAGAAATGTCCATTTAAGATAAAACAGGCATGTTTAAAACCAACAAGAAAGACACAAATCTTGAACTTACAAAGTTTAACTTTTCAAGAAATTGAAGGCAATATCAGACATGAGTATTTATAAACTGTGTTTGATATTGCGTTCAGATGGGGTGAAGTCACCCCTGGAAAAGCCAAATTTTGAAGATGCACACAAATTGGTGAATGTCAACATGTGCGAGCTGCCATCACGGGAGATCGATGGACGTGTTTTGGGGGTGCAACCCCTTCCTCCCATCTACTTTGTTATTGAGGAAGGGGTTGCACTCGCAAAACGCGTCCATCGATCTCCCGTGATGGCAGATAGCACATGTTTGTACACTGTGTGCATCTTCAAAATTTGGCTTTTCGAGAATATGTCAAAAAATGTTTGAAATTTTTAGAGCCCAAAAAGCACAAAAAAGGGAAGGGATTTGGAGGGGTTTTAAACTCTGCCTAAAACATCAATGATGTTCTTCATTTTTTTTGAACATCATTGATGTTTTTCTGGATGTTTTCCAAGTCCCTATTACACCCCATGATCTCCCCGATCAGGATCTGTGCACTTTCAGAGGTGAAATGATCTGGATCCACAACATCACGATCACCTAAAAAGATAGAAACAAAAACACACACCATGTATTATAAATATGCCGGCATCCGTGTCTTACCTGAGCCTGTGGTCGCAGACACTCACCTGTTGTGGTGACAATTTCCACCACATCTCCTTCCTTCTCCTGTTGTGTTTGGTGGGTCTCCACTTCTTCCTGAGGTGGGGGTTCTGTTGTCTCCTCGGATGAGGGGTGTCCTCCGAGTCTTTTATTCCCTATGTAAAAAAAAATAGGTATACTAAGCACACAGATATTTGATGGCAGAAATAGGAATATGAAACATTGCTTGGAAGTGGGGTACAATTGTCTATTTTGGCAGAATTCCAAGATTAAGACATTTTTTGTCCTTTGTCAAGCTTGAATACTTACTTACCTGGTTTTTACAAGCTTCACAGATGGAGTCACCCCTATAGTATACATTGGAGCACCTGTGTGGCACCCTCTAATAAAAAGGGTGTTCTTGTGTCCCACACTAGTGCTCCAGCATCCAGATGTGAAAACTGCTGCTGAGTGTCCTCTCCTTACCCAGAATCTAGTTTGCATTTCATTCTAGTTACAAACCCATCTACACAACCAAATTATTTTAAAAGAAGTAGGCCATAAAAAATCTATTCAAATGCATATGGCCAAAAAAATTGTGTTTTCTAGGCCGAACGAACAATGTTTCATATGAACGAATAATGTGCCCATGAACATGAAATTTGCCATTTTAAAGTGTACAACAGTTAAGAAAAGCACATGGAGCAGCACGAACGTAATAAAAATAAAGAATAGGAACACAGCACAACTACTTACTTTTTTGCAGCACTCTCCAGGTCCTTCTATACTGATCGCGCTCCCTTAATTTCAGGTCCTACCACCGCTTCCTGAGCTGATCCTTGGATCGTCGTACCCCAAAATTCCGGTGCAGACTCTTGACTACTTTCGCCATGATCTTGGCCTTTCTGACATTGGGGTTGGGGTAAGGTCCATACTTCCCATCATAGTCGGCCTTCTTCAGGATGTCGACCATCTCCAACATCTCCCCAAAGGCTATATTTGATGCCTTAAATCTTCTCCTCCGGGATTGGGACGTTTCAGGCTCCAGGCTTTCCTCCTCCTCGTTGCTGTAATTAGCACGCACCTGTTGTGTCTCCATGTGCTCTTCCCCCACTGCGCCGAAAGAGAAGAGGCGGGGAATAGACTAGAAAGAACGTCAGGGGCGGGTGGAATTTCATGCATGCGCAGTGTATATAAAGCGTAACACGCGTGCGTAGTACGTACCATCTGTGAGCGGAGGAAGGAGTATCGGAGGCGCCGATCGTGATAACGAAGGTAAGATCTAAACTTGGGCCTATACTGCTTCTAGATTGAGGCCTATATTGTAACAAGTTTAGGAGAGTTTCGCCTGACATTAGGGTTTGTCTTGTCTTGTGTCTTGCAGATAAAATGGATGGCTTCAATGACCACAACTTCCTCCCCCTGTTCATAGACAAGTACAGGGAGCTGCCCTGTCTGTGGCAGGTGAAACATCCACATTATAATACAAAACAAAAGAGGCAGACAGCGCTGGAGAAACTGCTGGAGTTGGTGAAGCCGGTGGTCCCCACGGCAACCATCCCCTATTTAAAAGACAAAATTGGTGGCCTGAGAAGCACTTATCTTAGGGAGCGCAAGAAGGTCACGGATTCCCAGAGATCCGGAGCTGCAGCAGATGACGTTTATGTCCCCAGGCTGTGGTACTATGAGAGACTGCGATTTCTGTCAGACCAGACTGGAGTCAGGTAATCCCTCTCAACCCTTCCTTCCACCCCAGCTGAGGCTTCCAATGTCCAACCTGGGACTTCCAGCCAGGAAGAAGTGGAGGAGCCCAGCTGGAGCCAGGTATAGCATTGTTCTACAGATTTCTGGTCAATAAATAATGTTTACTAGATGTTATTATTGATCACTAATTGCTGATTTAATAAAGTGTTTTACATATCAATAGACAGTAGTGGGCAAAAATAATTGGGACAAGAATGAAAAATGCTGGGCTCAGAATGATCATCTGTTATATTTGTTAACATTCAATTTGTAACAATCATGAGGTGAAAATTGTGTGTGATTGATGAATAAAAAACTAAAACTATGTCCCTTTTTCATACACAGGAAGAGCTCAGCCAGGACAAGGCTGTGGAATGTGCCACACTGGAGGAGGCTGTGGAATGTGGCAGCCAGGAGAAGCCTGGGCCCAGTAGGAGCCTGACAGAATCGCAGGTTCCTCCCCTCCGCCTTCAAAACAAAAGACCCAGGAAGGGGAGTCACGTGCAGGATTCAGCACTCAGGCTAATTCAGGAGGCTTCTGCGTCCCTCAGAGCCACCCCCACTCCTGAAGAGGCCTTTGCCTGCATGGCTGCCACAAAACTGCAGGGCATGCAGGAGGGCCAACGCCTCCTGCGTGAGGACCTTCTTTATAAAGTCTTAACTAAGGGGGTGAGGGGCGAAATCACACCCAATACCCAGCTGAGTGAGTTGGACCATCCTCCTCCTCCTCCTGCCACAACTCCACCACCACAGCCACAGCGTGGAAGGAAGACCAGAGAGTGATGACCTGGGTTCAGTCTGGTCTGACAAAAGATGCAGGCTCTTGTATGACCACAGCCTGGGGACACAGATGTCATCTGCTGCTTTCATGATCTCTGGGACTTCTGGACCAGACTGCACTCCCTTAGATATGGACTCCTCAGGCCACCAATTTTGCCATGAAATAATTAATGTGTGCCCTGGGGGCCAAAGGCTTCACCAATTTCTGATGTTTATCCAGCGTTGCCTCCCTCTTTGTTTGGTTCTGAGCCCTTAATAAAGGAATTTTTGTTTCAATTATACTCGCCTATGTGTGTTTTCCTTCAAAAAGGACAGTTTGTTTGTGAGGAGGCATGTACATTTCAAAAATACAATGTAAAATAACAAGAGACACCAACAACAACCAATCTCCTTGAGATTAAAGAATAAATAATACCAGATAATAATGGTGTTGTGGTAACTTGACACACAAAACACACACAAAAATATTCAGGATCTAAAATAAAAAAAAAAAATTAACAACAAGATCAGGCTTGAAAACGATACAAACCAAAAAAAAATGTATATATTTTTTTTTCCGATGATTTCCGATCCGATACAAATCTAAATATATTGATGAAATCACGATAAATAATAAAGAAAGAAGTCTGTGAGAAGTCTGTGTGAATATGAGCAGCAAAAATACTTCATTCTTCTAGCATCATAAAGAAGAACAGAGTACGCTGTATTAAACAATTTTAAACATTGCAGCCTGACGAAAGTGTTATATCCATTCCGAACGCTAATTTTACCAGACCGAGCTGTTCCGTCTCGGAATTTCTTCTGAGCATATGTGGCACTTTGTGCGTCAGAACTGGCCACACATGGTCGGAATTGACGCGATCGGATTTTGTTGGAAAATTTTATAGCCTGCTCTCAAACTTTGTGTGTCGGAAAATCCGATGGAATATGTCCGATGGAGCCCACACACGGTTGGAATTTCGGACAACAAGCTCTGATCGCACATTTTCCGTCGGAAAGTCCGACCGTGTGTACGGGGCATTACACTTTTGAAGGCCCTGGAGCACCAGGACAATGGAAACGCCCAAAAAATGACCCCATTTTGGAAAGTAAACATCAGAACGTATAATCTATGAGGCATAATGAGTCTTTTGAACATGTCATTTTTTCCACAACTTTTTTAAAAATGTGTAAAGAAAATAAAAATGCATTTTATTTTACAAAAAGTTGTCCATTTATAAGATATTTCTAACACATAGCATGTACATAGCAAAAATTATGCACCAAAATATATTCTGCTACTTCTCCTGAGTATGGCGATGCCACATGTGGGAGACTTTTCCACAGCCTGGCCACATACAGAGGCCCAACATGCAGGGAGCACCATCAGGTGTTCTAGGGACATACATTTCAAATCTAATTTGACTACCTATTACACTTTTGTGAGGCACTGATGGGCACTGTAGTGGCATGGATGTGATACGGATGAGCACTGATATGGCATGGATGAGCACTGATGTGGTACAGATGTGGCACTGATGAGAACTGATGTGGCATGGATGAGCACTGTTGTGGCATAGATGACGCTGCTCTCAATTAAAGCCAGTGACACGGGAGCTGGGGGCAGAGCAGAGTCCTGCTGTCTGTGTCAATGGACGCAGCAGCAGGACTCGGGAGCGCCGCTGGGGGACCCCAGAAGAGGAGGATTGGGGCCCCCCTGTGCAAAACCCTTGAACAGAGGAGGTAAGTATGACATGTTTGTTATTTATATATTTTTTTCAAAACAAACCTTTACAACCCCGCGCTACCTTGTAAGTGACGTATGTGTGGTTTATCGTGTGATGGGTGGCTGCATACAACCTAATTGTGTTCCCACAATGTGAATCAGTAAATAAAAGTGTATGTTTTTGCGCCTATACCCTTAATGATGTGCGTTATTCATTGTGATAAATCAAATATGCATAATCAAATTAATTGAAGTATACCCCAATATCCTTGAATTTATATTATGTAAAGTGATATATTCTACTCAGTGATAAATAGTGCAAAAAAAGCAAATGTGGCTCAAAAAATGTCCTTTGAATTAAAAACATAAAAGTGCAGTACATGAGTAAGTCCACATTAATATAGTATTCTGTAATAAATCTGCTGGTGCTTCGGCGATTCCCAGCACCTCTCAACCTATGCGCTCACCTCTCCTTTTGACCTCTCTTACTAGGTCAAAACACGCCTTCCCCTATGCTGGGGCATGCAAGGCTGTCAGGGAATCCCTGTATGACGTCTGGCGCATCGATATGCGCATGCGCAAGGTAGTTCCCAAAGAACGACCAACAGCCACGTGCAGGAATTCACACATGTGCACACACGCAGGCACAATCCCTCTTGGCGCCAGATGGGTTATTTAAAAAGAGTTCATTCTCATATCCTTTTCTAACTGATCTTCTGTTGTGCCCTGTATCCTGATTGATCCTGCATGTTCTACCCATTGCTGACCTGGCGTGTTCTTGACCTGACCTTGGATTCTGCTTCTGCCTTGCTGTTTACCCTTGACCCAGCTCTGTTCCTGACTTTGGCTCTGCACATGATTCTGTACCTCACTGCCTACCTGTTAAAGACCCCGACTTTTCCTAAGACTTTGCTTCTGTCTTTGATCCTGGCTCCTGGTACTACTTGAGTGCCTGCCTGGCTGTCTGCTGCGCCAGCTCTGTATGCCGCTGTATCTTCCAGCCTGCAGAGTTCTGACAAGTCGCCTACCCAGAACCATCAGCATAAGCGAAGTGCCCCTTTAGTCTGGACCAGTCCTCTGAACATTACTGCTGTTCCTGCTCCTCTGGTTCCACAGTCTCCTTGGAGTCACATTCCTTGCTGGAGTCACATTCCCTGCTGCAGGTTCTGCAATCAACACCCACAGGCACTCGTGTCCCTCCTGTCCTTCTGCAACCTCTGTCTCATCCCAAGTGGGGCCAGGGCAGGCAATATAAGAGAGGCCAACCTTGTTAATTCTCAAGTGTTTTAAGTCTCCTATCAGGTACTTGACAGTATTAGTCAGCCAATTATGGAGGAATTTCAAAAAATTAGAGACGGGGCAGAGAGGTGACAAACCTCAGGAGTTTTAAGGTGTTTACGTATAAAGATCAAAATCATCAAATGGCTTAAAAATACAATAGTTTTAATTGAAGAATAAAAACATGAGAAGGAAAGTTACATCCGTAAGGGTAGCATTGAATTAATGAAGCATATACAGACAAAGCACTACCACTCTCGACATGTTTCACTCGCTAGAGTTTCTTCAGGAGATTGATGGTGTGACTTTTTTGTACTGGGGATAAGAAACACATAGATAAATGTCTCATGAACGTATTAAGAGATAATACATAGATATAAAATTTACGCATGCAAATTTGGCATAGCATAGATGGAGCTATGCATAAATTACTTGAGAGAAAAAAAAAAAAACATGTTATATAACAAAACAAAGGGGTATTGAAACACATGGACAAACAGAGGAACCAAATCTTACCAACATTACTTCAAATCAATGAGTGATGAGAATGTAAGGATAAAATCAAGAGAAGAGCTAACAGGTTGATATTTCTAAAAAGAAATATATGAAAAACAATGTATATATATATACTCAAATAGTGGGACAAAAAAGGAGGAGGCCAGCTTAATGGGTATCTGTGGGATATCCACTAGCAGGGCCAACAAAAATGGATTACCTTAATTTAAATAAAAAGGTAGAATCAATAAGGGTTAAACTGGTCTTGATAGCAGTCAATGACTGAATATTGAATTTTTATTTTTTTTCCGCCTTAGTACTGGGCACCACAAAAAACCAGCAAGTTCTAAGATAGACCGGACACCTGAAGCCAGAAGGATCTCTAGAAAATACAGTATATAGTTTGTTGGTCTCCGCAGGATTAACAGAGCAAAAAACACTTAGTCTGTAAATAAAGAGGAGGACATCTTACCGGACGCATTCAAGGATCAGTCATGGAGACCATGGAGGGATGCATACTCGTCCCTAACCAGAGATCTCAGGCAGATTGTGGAGGCAAGCGGCTGCCATTTAAATAGTTCCTCTGCGACTCGGCGGCGTCTGATGTCACCGTCGAATCGCAGGCACGCTTGGTGGTGCCATTGCGCATGCGCCAGGGTTGACGAGCGGCGCACATCCCATCGACGCTGAGCGTCATAGGGATACCGCCCCCATCTTGGAAAGTCCTGAGCCCTCACTAAAAGGATGGAAAAGGTGAAGGCAGAGCCTGCGCATAAGGGGCGAGCAGATACCTCAACCCAAAAGGCACAGGAAGGGACTTGCCGCCCTCAGGCTGAACATACAGAGGCAAGACCAGATAAGGGGCAACAGAATGGTCGAATGATTGATTAACATGCCAACCAATGAGTGCTCCGGGCGCCCGTACAAGCAGTGTTTGTAGTGACAGGCAGAGAATGGGGAGAATAGTGGGTGCAAGAAATGCAAAGAAATAATAAAACAAATCACTACAAATTACATGGTTGCTGTATATAGAAATTGACAGTGAAATGGTACCGTTTGGTTCATATAAGGTGTTCACGTGTTTATTATTTATGTACATTCAAATCAATGCAAATAAACTTTGTGGTTTTTATTTTTTACACTATAAACAAAAAAAGACCAACAATTTTGGAAAAAAACAAAAAAAAAAACAATATTTTTTACTTTCTGTTATAAAACATATCCAATTAAAAAAAAAAATCGAATTTCTTCATCAGTTTAGGCCAATATGTATTCAGCTACAGTGAGGGAAAAAATTATTTGACCCCCTGCTGATTTTGTACGTTTGCCCACTGACAAAGAAATGATCAGTCTATAATTTTAATGGTAGGTTTATTTTAACAGTGAGAGACAGAATAACAAAATAAAAAAATCCAAAAAAAACGCATTTAAAAAAAGTATAAATTGATTTGCATTTTATTAAATTAAATACTTGGTGGTAAAACCCTTGTTGGCAATCACAGAGGTCAGACATTTCTTGTAGTTGGCCACCAGGTTTGCACACATCTCAGGAGGGATTTTGTCCCACTCCTCTTTGCAGATCTTCTCCAAGTCATTAAGGTTTCGAGGCTGACGTGTAGTAACTCGAAGCTTCAGCTCCCTCCACATATTTCATATGGTATTAAAGTGATTGTAAACCCTTGTTTTATTATTTTTTTAAAATAACAAACATATCATACTTAACTCCACTGTGTAGTCCCTTTTGCACAGTGTGGCCCCCGATCCTCTTCTTCTGGGGTCCACCAATGGCGCTCGCGGCTCCTCCTCACATCGGTAAACCTCCTAGGCGAAGGGCTCTCCTAGTGGGTTACCTTGGGGGCGCGCTCCCGAGTCCAGCATTTGCATCCAGAGACACAGAATGCCGGACTTGGCCCCGCCCCCCGCGACATTGGATTTTATTGACAGCGGCGTGAGCCAATGGGTGTGCTGCTATCAATCTATCCAATGAAGAGCCAAAAACCCCCCAGACAGAGAGGACCCTGCACTCTGTACATAACGCACTCCTGGACCCTGCACTGTGTACATAACGTACTCCTGGACCCTGCACTCTGTACATAGCGCACCCCTGGACCGTGCACTCTGTACATAGCGCACCCCTGGACCGTGCACTCTGTACATGGCGCACCCCTGGACCGTGCACTCTGTACATGGCGCACCCCTGGACCGTGCACTCTGTACATGGCGCACCCCTGGACCGTGCACTCTGTACATAACGCACTCCTGGACCCTGCACTCTGTAAATAACACACGCCTGGACCCTGCACTCTGTACATAACGCACTCCTGGACCCTGCGCTCTGTACATAACGCACTCCTGGACTCTGAACTCTGTACATAACGCACTCCTGGACCCTGCACTCTGTACATAGCGCACCCCTGGACCCTGCACTCTGTACATAACGCACCCCTGGACCCTGCACTCTGTACATAACGCACCCCTGGACCCTGCACTCTGTACATAACGCACCCCTGGACCCTGCACTCTGTACATAACGCACCCCTAGACCCTGCACTCTGTACATAACGCACCCCTGGACCCTGCACTCTGTACATAACGCACCCCTGGACCCTGCACTCTGTACATAACGCACCCCTGGACCCTGCACTCTGTACATAACGCACCTCTGGACCTTGCACTCTGTTCATAATGCACTTCTGGACCCTGCACAGTGTATATAACGCACTCCTGGACTCTGCAAAGTGTACATAACGCACCCCTGGACCCTGTACTGTGTACATAAAGCACTCCTGGACCCTGCACTGTGTACATAAGGTACTCCTAGACATTGCACTGTGTACATAATGCACTCCTGGACCCTGCACTGTGTACATAACACACTCGTGGACCCTGCACCCTGTACATAATGCACCCCTGGACCCTGCACATAATGCACCCCTGGACCCTGCACTCTGTACATAACGCACCCCTGGACCCTGCACTGTGTACATAACGCACTCCTGGACCCTGCACTGTGTACATAACGCACTCCTGGACCCTGCACTGTATACATAACGCACTCCTGGACCCTGCACTGTGTACATAACGCACTCCTGGACCCTGCACTGTGTACATAACGCACTCCTGGACCCTGCACTGTGTACATAACGCACTCCTGGACCCTGCACTGTGTACATAACGTACTCCTGGACCCTACATTGTGTACATAACGCACTCCTGGGCCCTGCACTATGTGCATAACGCACTCCTGGATGCTGCATTCTGTACATAACGCACTCCTGGACCCTGCACTGTGTACATAACGCACTCCTGGACCGTGCACTGCGTACATAACGCACTCCTGGACCCTGCACTGTGTACATAACGCACTCCTGGACCCTGCACTGTGTACATAACGCACTCCTGGACCCTGCACTGTGTACATAACGCACTCCTGGACCCTGCACTGTGTACATAACGCACTCCTAGACCCTGCACTGTGTACACAACGCACTCCTAGACCCTGCACTGTGTACATAATGCACTCCTGGACCCTGCAATGAATACATAACGCACTACTGGACCCTGCACTTTGTACATAATGCACTAATGGATCCTGCACATAGCACACCCCTGGACTCTGCACATAACGCACCCCTGGACCCTGCACATAACGCACTCCTGGACCCTGCACATAACGCACTCCTGGACCCTGCACATAACGCACTCCTGGACCCTGCACATAACGCACTCATGGACCCTGCACTGTGTACACAACGCACTCCTGGACCCTGCACTCTGTAGTGTAGTCCTGAACTCTGCACACAATGCACTCCTGAACCCTGCCCTCTGTATGTAGCTTACCGCAGATACAACAGGATCTTTGCAGACAACCATACTGTAAAAAAAAAAAAATATATAAATGCATATGTTACATGTAAGAGAGTGGTGTCAGAATTGGACCGGACTAGAAGTTATTTGGACAAACAGCGGCCCACCCTCCTGCTTTTACCTCAGGAATCACTGCCGTGTTCCTTATACAGGACTTCAACGTTCTACACAGAAGTGTAATCCTAGGAACGTCACAACATGCCTATGTGTGTGAAAACGTCTCCCCACACATGACTGTAATCTATACCTCACCAGCCATAAGTATGTATCTATTCTGAGAAACCTTCAGCCCCTTTCCGCCATTCACACGGGGTAGCCCATACACATACAAACTGCCCGCGCTTCCAACTATACAATGTAAGGCACAAGTATCCACATCCCCGCCTTCTTTACGTCACGTCTATTAGCACCGCCTATAGCGGCGTCTATGAGTGAGCGATTCTTTTCACGCTCCTCCCCTTGCAGCTGACTGCTTGCGGCGTGACGCGGGCTGCGAGTTTTGTATTTTGTCAGCCGTCCTCTAGATTAAACTCCGCCCTCTAGCTGAGCGGTGACTTCGCTTCCCCGGAGTTCGCTGTCCGTCCTGCTCGGTTATCTACACCGTGTGGGGCTCTATGTGGGCTGAGCTCTATTACGGAGCAGTCGGTGTCAGGCAAGTATGGAAGTATATATAAAATACGGAGCGCGCGTGTGTGTAGGCCGGGGCTCTGTGTGCTTCTAACTTTTCCTCACACAGGAGGTGGGGGAGGGGGAGTGGCCGCTCTGAACAGTTGTCTCATTGCTCAGTTGTTAGAGAACATTGGACTTAGTAATGGCTGATTGTTTTTATTTAGCATTTACTATTATTGTTTAGTGCTGGCTAATCTGTTTGTGTAATATTTAGGAATACTTTGTATAGTATCTAGTAATACTTGTAATGGCTGATGGGTTTTGTATAAGATTTAGTAATACATTGTATAGTGTTTACTAATGCTCCTCTACAGTGCATCTGGAAAGTATTCACAGCGCTTCACTTTTTCCACATTTTGTTATGTTACAGCCTTATTCCAAAATGGATTCAAATCATGATTTTCCTTAAAATTCTACAAACAATACCCTATGATGACAACATGAAAGAAGTTTGTTTGAAATCTTTGCAAGTTTATTAAAAATGGAAAAAGTTCCATGTACAAAAGTATTCACAGCAAAAATGGAGTTGTGACCTGTCCACACCAATAAATGCATTGACATGTCTCCATCCCAGTAATTTAAGGCACAAAAGAACAAGGGATAGTAGCGGGACTTTGCGTGAGAACATGTCAATGAGTATAAAGATTAATTATTCAGGATCAAATAGGGTTGACCTGAAACATATATTACACCTATAGTTCGTGAAATAATGTAATATCCATAGTTATATGTAAAGCCTGGGATACCATAATCTCAAAGGAATTTCAAGGTGTAAATGGTACAAAGTAGTTTTAATAAAATTATCGTAAGACATACATCATACAACATAGTTAGGCATATACAGGCAAGCAGACAATGGACATAATTCATGTAATAGGTATAGTTGCAGAAAAAGAACTGTTGCTGTTATATATTGAAACAGTATGTGCATCCATAAGTTGGTAACTCAATGCGTTTCTTGGCTTTTAACCAATCATCAGGAGTCAGATGCAAATTAACTATAAATTGAAACAATAAAACATCTATTAGTATGCAATCAGTTGTGAGTATTACTGAAACTTACGTTTCTTCTGTACTTACCCTCTACCTATCCACATCAGGTCAACTCCTGATGATTGGTTGAAAGCCAAGAAACGCGTTGAGTTACCAACCTATGGATGCACATACTGTTTCAATATATAACAACAGTTCTTTTTCTGTAACTATACCTATTACAGGAGTGCCCCCCCCCCCTCCTCCGGACAATACCAGGCTGCATGCCCTCAAAATGGGGGGGGGCTCTGTCCCCCCCCCCCCCAAGCACCTTGCCCCCATGTTGATGGGGACAAGGGCCTCTTCCTGACAACCCTGACCGGTAGTTGTGGGTCTGCGGACAGGGGGGGTTATCGTAATCTGGATTCGCCGCCAAAAAGCAGTAAAATGTAAAAAAAAAAAACAAAAAAAAAAAAAAAACAAAATGTTTTTTGGCAAGCCCTTTTATAATAAAAATGAGCTGTCTTTTCTCCCCGGTGCCATCATCTTCTCCCTGACGGTTACCCGGGAAAAAAAAAACCTCCTCTTTTTCTCTGGCTGCCTTCCTTCATTGTGTTGTCGCCTGCTGTTGGCATCCCTTATATAGCCATGGAGCATGGCCATCTGATGTCACCTGGAGAGCCTGCCCCTTTATAACATCAATGTACCTGATACCCATTCACATAAGGGGGGGCCGGCATCTAGGGGCCCGCTTCAAAAAAGGGGGCTTCCAAATTCCGATTACCCCCCCCCCCCCGCAGACCCCCGACAAACCACGGGCCATGGTTGTCGGGAAGAACCCCCTCCCCCATGTTGAAGGCATGCGACCTGGTATGGTTCGGGGGGGGGGGGGGTGCACTTGCTGCTGCTCCTCCTCTCCCTTTCCTGACCTGCTGGGTGGCATGCTTGGATAAGGTGCTACGTTTTTTTTGGGGGTGGGGGGGGCACGCCATATATATTGTGTGTGTTTTTTATTAATTTTTTTTTTTCGATTCAGCTGTCAGCGGGTAATCCCGCTTATAGCTGATGACTTAAACCCCCCTCCTGCCCCGACCAAATTTCAGTACTGTCAGTCTTTAAATGACAATTGCGTGGTCATGTAACACTGTACCCATATAAACTTTTTTTTTTTTTTTTTCCCCCTGAAATAGAGTTTTCTTTTGGCGGTATTTGATTACCTCCCTGGGTTTTTTATATTTTGCTTTAAAAAAAAGATGAAAAGAGAAAAAATACAAAAGTGTTTTATATTTTGTTATAAAATTTTGCAAACAGGTAAAATATTAAGCCCTTTCAAACTGCTAGCATGGCCGAGTTGGCGGTAAATCGCTGCCAGTTTTGGCAGCGGTTTACCGCTCTTATATCGGCACTTTTCGGCCGCTAGCTGGGTGCATTTAACTGGGGAGGCTTGAGACAGGCAGTTGCTTCACTGGGATATGTGAGGGTTTACAACCACTTTTTAAGGATTCTGCAGACAAGACTTACCCTATTGCAGGTCCAGCTCTGCAACAAACTATTGCTGGAATTTTTGTTTTGGTAAAGTGTAGCTAATTGGTCTAAGACAATAAACAATCAGCAGGATACGGTTTTCCAGGACAGGTTCTTGGCGGAACACTGACAAACATTGCCTTACTTTCTGTGTTTTATTCCCTTTTAACAAATAGTGACACAGCTCTCCAGAGTGGTTTTCATTTTTGTCGTAATGCACAAAATCTTTTCGCTTACATGCCTGGTCATCTTAAGCTACCAGTAAAAGGTGCCTCACTCATATGCCATTTGAATTTCACACCAGATGCAGTCCAGTGCGTGGGGTGTTTTATTTATTTATTTTTTCTCTGCATGAAAATCTCATGGACAGTAGGTTAAAGTGGGTTTCAATGGTGTCATTCACACCAGTGCAGGCAGTTCCAGTGCAGTAAAAAATGGAACATGTTGCATTTTTAATTTTTTTTTTTTTCTACAATGAACTGTACAGGAACAAACCTGTTCCTATTTAAGATGAAGAAAAAAAAAAGCAGCCTTTGTGTTGCTCCAGATTTTTCGTTACCTTTGCAAGATTAATAAAAAGGGTGTTCATGATGCTCATCACTTTGTATTGGCTCAAGAGGACTTCATGCCGCTTGGACCATACCAGATTGCCCAGACCTCCTATCCTAAGGGCTAGTATGCTGATTAACAGCTTCACAGTTAAAGCCATTGTTTTCAAGAACAGGGACTTTTGGATTCTGTGAAGTCTACTTTTCACAAAGTCTACCATTGCAGATGAAAGACTTCTTTTTTGTTTGATATGAATTGAGGACTTTTCTCTCTAGCAAGTACTTAGTGGGACGTATTAACTTTCCTGTACTCTGGTCTGGATCTGCACCAACATCTTGGCTTTGAGTATTGTCAAATGACCAATCTACATGCTTCTGGAAGAATGGTCAAACATTCCCTTATGCCTAGTTTCCACAGAGCGGATCGGTTCGGGTCGGTACAGTTTGAATGGCCTAGAATGGTCCGGTCTATTCTGGTGAGCATTTCCACTGCAAGTGGGACCACAAGGGGCCATACAGGGTTTAGAAAAAATGCCTCAGCATAGCACAGAAGAGGGTTTTCTGTCAGCCAATCAGTGGAATGTATCGTAGCTCCGCCCTAACCGAACCGTTCCATTTTCTATGGCCCCACATCTGAAGCAGGACACTGAATGGAACGGTTCGGCTCGGTTGTATGGGCCGCTTTCATAATGGAAACACCCAAAATAGCGTACCGTACCGAACTGAACCGATCCGCTCAGTGGAAACGAGGCAATAGAGACAATCCTAAACCTTGTGGTCAGCCTTCCCAGAAGAGTTGAAGCTGTTATAGCTGCAAAGGGTGGGCCAACTCAAAATTGAACCCTACAGAATAAGACTGGCATGCCATTAACCACTGCAGCCCTGGAAGGTTTCACGCCCTTCCTGACCAGAGCATTTTTTCAATTTGGCACTGCGCTACTTTAACTGGGAATAGACGTTCATGCAACACTGTACCCAAACAAAATTTGTCTTTTTCCCACAAAATAAAGCTTTCTTTTGGTGGTATTTGATCACCTCCTTTTTTTTTTTTTTTTTTTTTTTTTTTTTTGTGCTATAAACAAAGACCGACAATTTTAGAGAATTTTTTTTTTTCCTGCTATAAAACATATCCAGTAGAAAAAAAAAAAAAACGTATAAAACTAAATTTCTTCCTCAAATTTAAGCAGATCCTAGTGCTTCATGGGCTTTTCGGAATCTTGCATCTGTTTCTCTGATTTGCAAGGCTACCTTCTTGGCTTCATTTAAAAGAAGTTCAGGGTTTAAAAAAACAAAACAAAAAAACCCCTTTATATTCCCCTAGGTGGATTTAGCATCGCTCTGATGCTGTATATATCCTCCACTAGCTCTGTAGTGAGAACTGAGTGATCAAACACCACTGATTGCTCAGTTCTCCCCCTCTGCTCTGAGCAAAGAGCTGGGACTGTCAGCAAGTCTCTGCTCTCTCCAGTGCTCACTGAAGCTCTGGGATGTGGAGGGGATCGCTGAGAGGTTGAGCCAGGTGTCAGTCCAAGCTTCTGTGAAGATACCAACCATATGGTAGGGATTTTTTCAGAGCCTACACCGGCTCTGTGATGTCAGTAGGATTCAGCCCACTGTCAGCTGAAAACAGATCACAGGAGTGCAAAATGAACTGCACTCATTTGATCCATAGGATAAGTATGGCCAAAAAAAGCATTGGCTGTACTTCTCTTTTTAACACAAGTTCTGCCAGGTGAATGTTCAGGCCCCATCTGATGCCGGTTTTGGGTGTTAGCTGCTATAAGCTCTTCCTTTTGTCTGTCAAGCCTTCTTGGCCTGTTTTTCTGTGGGCTTGATCAGGTTTATTGCTGTGTTGCAAACGGCACAACTTGGCCTGCTTTTGGAAGTTCCAGTTGTAGAAAGTAAAGAGCCTTTGTCCTGTACTGTACAACTAAGAAAATTGGACTTTTCACTTGTCAGTAAAACCTGTTTTCTAGAGTACAGTACACGGGCCTCTCCCTTCTGCTCTTATGATCTCTCTATTGCTGCAAAATTAAAGCGTTTGTTACCCTAACACTTTATATTCCTGATATGTGCCTGCTCTACCATGTACTTATATGTGAAAGTATCTTGTTCTTTGTGTGTGAAATCCCTGGTGATCCTGCCAGTGCCCTTCCTTTCCTATTTAAAAACTGACCACTCTAAGCAGGAGAACACTGCCTGGTCAGTTCTCTAGCTATGCTGGGAACTCTGTGCACTCCTCCTATGATCAGACTTGTCCTGACACGCCCCCTCTGCACAGCCATTCTCTAATCAGTGTGCTGCTGTTTCTTTCCCCCAGCTCTTATGCAGCTGAGAACAGAGGGAATGTGATCACTTATTTAAAGAAAAAAAAGGGTGGAGGGAGGGAAAGTTATTTATAATGTTTTCTTATATCTATACATCCCCCCCATATTGATTTTCTTTTGATTTTAAACTGAATGGGCTGTTGTACAAGGTAGTCATTTACAAACACTTTAAGGCTAGCTGGATATGGGAGGGATTATATAAGTTAAAGAGGAACTGCTGTCTGCTCACATAATTTTTAATAAAAAACATCTTTGCCATTCTGAAGCTTCCCTCCAACCACTTTGCATATTTTATATATACTGTGATTCTGTACTTGCCAGATATGCTGTAGAAATCTCCCTCCACTGAGTCTGGCTGTATCCATTTTAACTGTGGGCATTTGAAACTGTTGCTGGTTCACTTTACAGACACACCTCCAGCTCTGCAGCTCATTGGCCCTTTTTATGACTCATCCCCCCACTCCCCGCCTGGCAAACTCCCAGGAGAGTGAGAAAGCTGTGCATGATGTCATAAGCCTAGGCTTTTTACCAGACAAACAGTAAGTGGGCTGTATAAGGTATTTAGTGGCAGAATTTTTTTTCTTTTTACTATCCAAAGTTAAAACAAGAAGGGCAGAGGATTTAATAGAAAAGATGGAAAAATGACTGAAGTTCCGCTTTAAGTCCCCAGTAGCTGCATATAACCCAGTTGTAATGATTAGAGTCCATGTACTGTACACTAGGGCACAGATTTTACTTGCATATCATATTTATTTGAGTTGGTCAACAAATTCCCAAAAGTACAGCGCTATAAATGACTCATTTTTATTCTGTTCTGTATAGGGTAGAGCTTTACAATGTCTCAACGTTATGTCAACATAGAAGATGAAACCTTTCCAAGCTTCTTGGCCGAGTCGATGAGCAGTAACCTCAGTGAAGCTCTTGATAACTGCACCCTTGCATCAAATTTAGGATTGCCAGTTGCTGCATCTACAGTTGCAAAAGCTCGCACTGCTTTTGAAAGGTAAACTTTGTTGATGAATCAGGCAGCTGCTTACTGTACAAAATTTATCCTCATTGACGCATGCTAGTGTATTTCGATAGAAAAAAAAAAGTATCCCTACGCGGTGTTTGGGCGGCAGCTGACACAGCTGAGTAATTTACCAAACTTCGAAAACGTCTGTAGCGCCAAAAGTAAATGAACAGCGACGAGATGGGAATACTGTGTTATAAATGGACAGCACATTGAAAAAAAAAAAAGAAGCTAGAGTGAAGGGAAAAATGTATGTATGTATGTATGTATATTATTACTGAACGATTCTGGCCAAAATGAGAATCGTGATTCTCGCAGCATAAAATCTTTCACATTTTACAAAAAAAATGGGCTAACTTTACTGGTTAGTATGGGTTTTTTTTTTTTTTTATTCATTAAAGTGTAATTTTTTTTGCCAAAAAATTGCATTTGACCGACCTGCTGCGCAAATACCGTGTGACATAAAATATTGCAACAACCACCATTTTATTCTCTAGGGTCTCTACTAAAAAAAAAATTATATATAATGTTTGTAATATTAGGGTGGTGCTGCGCTAATCCTAGCATAAACAAAAATTATATTAAAGTGATAGTGCTGATCAGCTGCCGTGCTAAATAGATATACTAAGGCGCAGATCAAAAATAAATAACAATATTAAAAAGTTTTGAATAGTATGTGTCCAATTCTACATAAAAAAAAAAAAAAAAAAAAAAAAAACAATCACTAAATAAGTGCCTAGTGCAGCCACAGTATATACAATAACCATCAGTAAATATCCATATCAGGAAAAAAAAGCAAAATGCTGTAGGGGTAGGCCTCCTATATAAAGTGCAAAATGTCCAATGTAAACAGTAGAATCCTGTGTGTAGTATGCACACAGCAGGCATAGAAATCAAAGTGACTCATGCAGTAACACAATCCATGTGACTAATAATGCATAATCTTCAAATCAATCAGAGTGAGTGAACATATGAAAGTCCTCCTTCACAGAGTGAAACAGCTTCCTGGCATGCACAAATTGAAGTGCTCAAATAAATAAAAAAAAGTGTTCCTCTTCATGTTTGGACACACACTAGTAAGTAATGGCCCCTTACCTTAAGGTAATGGGGTAACAGCATAAGACCAGTGTTGGGAGTACCATCCTTTGTATTTCTCCTCTATCCTTGCGGTCCTAATACCGGAACATTAATCCCTCAGGTAGTACAGGGGGCACGAAAATAGAAGGAAGGTCCCAAATAGCATAATATTGTCAGGCTAAAACTTGATTTTGTTAGCATAAAACATGGGTACTCACATAACAGCAGTGAGATGATGGCTTATCTCCAACGAGCGGCGAGCTCGTAAGCCTCAATCAGCATAAGGTGCCTGTCCCGTCCCTACGCGTGACGTCACACCACACGTGACTTCATCAGGGGATAAGTGAAGGCACAAGGAATATCTTTAAATAGCTATCTAATACACATTACTGGGCGGCCATTTTCTTGTAGTCCCGTGGAGTATAACATAGCGTCTGTCTTCCTGAAGGTACACCGGCGCGGCCATTGTATTGGTTATTCGCTGTGTAACACTGCGGCCGTAAATGGGACTATGGGCGGTGCATCGTAACGTCAGCTAACTATTGGTAGCTAATAAGCAGACCAAGAAGTTTACGATACTTCGACTGTCAGCAGAGGAGGAGAAGAAAAAAATACATACAAAGTGCCATCCTTTGCTGAATTGCAAGTTTACCAGGATAATTAAAAACACCTATAGAAAGGCGGTAATTCAAACTAGATAAACACTAAAAATAAATAAATGTAAACCTAAAATGTATGTGGAATTCTATATGGGCAAACAAGAGGACTAAAGACAAAAAAACGATCGGAAGGGAAAGGCCTTAATGCTGACGTGAGCAGACATAACACACGCAGAGGTGAGAGCCCACCTCTGAACATAGCTGGCTGACATAATAACAATAGGCATGAGGCCATACCATCGGCTTGAGAATAAGCATAGACAGAGTAACAGAATAACAGACACAGTAATCACAAAAGGGAAAGTAAATGAAAGACAAAAGACAAATGTAAAATAAACACAAACAGATATGTAATCTGACGAAAAAAGCAAACCATATCTAATTACTGGAATGTTGAGACTCTAAAAAGTATGTTACGAATGAGAGATAAATTGCGGGTAAGCCAAAGAATGCTAAACGAGTATCGGGTAAAGCGTTAGATGTAAAGGGGCTTTAAGAAGTTAAAAGGTTAAAACTTAAAAACAGGGTTAAAAATATATAAAAAGTATTAAAAATCACTGAGGAAGCAATTGAGGTCGAATTCGATATTCAGACCCCTGGACGAGAAAGTATCCAAAGTGAAAATCCATCTGGATTCCGACTGGCTCAGGGTCCTCACCTTGTGCCCCCCCGCCAGTGTCTAATGTATGGTTCAGTGCCCCAGAACTTCAAGTGGGTGGGATCCCTATTATGACATAACAAAAAATATTTGGATACGCTATGTTTCTCATAACCGTTTATAATATTTTGAACATGCTCTTTAATTCGCACTTTAAAAGGGTCTTTTAGTGCGGCCAATGTATTGGAGGCCGCAACTGCACTCCAGGGCATATACTGCCCCTTCAGTGTTGCAGCAAATAGTTTTCTTTTACCTCAAAAGGTATCTCCCGTACTTGTAGATGAAAATTTTAAATACCTTTTTTCATTTGGACGTTTGGTTCTCAGACATGCGAAGCATCTCTTACATGGAAAAAACATATTAATTTGTTAATTGAACTGACTGTCATCCTTGAAATTCCCCATGATGGCTGTCCAGCTTTTGTTTCCCCATTTCTCTGTGAATTTGACAGACCATCTTTTAACATTCTGGTCTTAAAGCTGAGTTCCACCCAAAAATGGGACTTCCATTTTAAGTACTTGTGACCCCCCCTGACATGCCACATTTGGCAAGTCCTTTCTTTTTTTGGCGTGGGGGGGGGTACCTAGTTTTCACAGGTATCCAGCTCCCACTTCCTCTCCTGGCGCTGGAAGAAAGTTCACCTCTACCATTCCCCACCCTCCTCCCTCCCTGCAATCTTCTGGGACACATCCACAGGTCCCAGAAGATTGCCCGCAGACTCATGCATGCCTGGCTGTGAAGCCACAGCCGGTTGCCCACACTTGCAATGCGGGTGTTCTGTCGATGAGTGCTTCTATTGAAAAGTGCCCGAGCTGCGCAGTACGGAATGGCACAACAGCTGATTTTCTGGGCAGCTGTTGTGACGGCGCATGCACGGTTGGTCGGCCACAATAGTCACCGGGACAATGTTATTGTCAGGTTGTGCCTCGCGCTTGGGGGGGCGTTTTCATTCTAGTGAAGGGCGGTATTTTATCTATTGATGAGCAGTGCTGCAAATGGAATGTTAATCTGCTATTATGCCTGGAACCTTGCGGGGTGTGTTTAGTGTGCTGAAAGGCAGGTCCTTCTTTTTTTTTTTTTTTTGGTTTTGATGGGCGGGTGTTCAGTGATTTGCAGGGCGTAATTAGCTAGCAGAGTAGATTTGCCACAGTATCAGTGCGAATTTCGATGAGTTTCAGGGCGGATTTGGCTTTGTTGCAGGACTGTGGAATACACCCTGCAAATCATTGAACACCCGCCCATCAAGACCAAAAAACTCGCCCTTCAGCACACTAAACACACCCTGCAAGATTCCAGGCATAATAGCAGAATAACATTCTGTTTGCAGCACTGCCCATCAATAGATAAAATACCGCCCTTCACTAGAATGAACACGCCCCGCAAGCGTGAGGCAGAATCTGACAATAAGATTGTCCCATCGGCTATTGTGGCTGAAGATCCACACATGCGCTGTCACAACAGCTGATTTGAAAATCAGCTGTTGTGCCGTTATGTACTGTGCATGCGCGTAGCGGCTCGGGCACTTTTCGATAGAGAGCACCCATCGACAGAAAACCGGCACCACAGAGAGGAGGGGGGAGAGAAGTGAGGTTTCGGGCAGCAGCATCGCTGGACCGTGGGACAGGTGAGTGTTTACAAGTCAGCATGTTAGAGTTTTTAAAAGAGTGTTAAAAATCAGCAGCGACACTTTTTGTAGCTGCTGATTTTTTTTAAATGGGTGGAACTCTGCTTTTAAGGAATGGGTGGTCTCCAGTGGTCCCCTGCTGGCCGCCCGCATTGTGGGGCGTCGGTGTAAGGCTGAGCAGCCGCCATTGTTCTGGTGGCCAAGGAGAGTCCTCGGCCACGTCCTGTGCAGTGTACAGGAAGAGGCAGCACTTTCAGGTTGGGCGCCCCCCCCCCCCTCTCCAATGAGTGCTCTTCCTGGGAATGTGTAGTGCAGTGGCTAGTGGTTTAACACTTCTGCCTAGCAGTGGGGGCCTCCACAAAAGGGGGTGGTGGTGGCTTGCTTGGGCACAGGGAAGTAAGAAGTTTTTCTTTCCTAGTGCTTGGGTGTTTTACTTGTGCTGTGCAGCAGCCTTTTTAGCGTGGTCCTTTGTTTGTTTTTTTCTTCTGTTTGTCCAGGCCAAAAGCTCTGTTCAACCAGTCAAGAGAAGGTGCCCTGTCTGCACAGAAAAATTGAAGCGAAGCTTGGACTAAATCGCTTTGTGCAGCTTGCATCTCAGATTTAGTCAGGGAGGAGGTTACAACCATTAAGCATGAGCTCTGTGCCACCTTTCAAGCCTGTAGGTCAAACCTAAGAGAAGAACCAGGTCCCTCAGGGGATCCCAGGGCTCTGCAACCATCTTCAGAATCCCAAGGGGCTCCCTAATACTGGCAGGGAGTCCGATCTCCCAGGACACTTCCCAAGAACCTGTTTTCCCCCGCTCCAGATGGAACAGATTCAGAGGAGGACGAAAATGAAGCAGATGCCACCGCTAAGTGCAAGATGTCACTAGAGGTTGGAGGACTCCTGAAAGTAATCCATGCTACCTTAGGGATAAAGGAGGCAAAATAAGGAGCTCTCCCTGCTTGACTGCATGTACGCAGGTTTGGGAAACTCAAAAGGCCGTACTTTTACGGTCCATTCAATCAAGTAACAGACGTGATAGAGAATGGCTGGAACCAGAGAAGAAGCCATATTTTTTTTTTTTTTGGCTCACAAGAGAAGATTCCTGTTAGAGGAAAATCCTGACTTTATCTGGAACAAGGTTCCAAAACTGGATTGCGCTTTCTCACAGGTCTCGCAATCAACTGACCTCGCCTTTGAAGATATGGGCACACTAAAGGAGCCCATGGACAAGAGGAAGGACCTGCTTCTTAAAATAGCCTGGCAATCAGTGATGAACAATCTGAAGCCAGCAATGGCAACGACATGCGTTGCTAGGAATTTATAACACTGGATTAACCAGATTAAGTGACAGAGAAAAAAATGCAGCGCTAAACAGAATAAATCTACCCTGGAAGAAAACTTTCTAGGGAAGAATGTTCACTAATGGTGTACATGAAAACAAGTTCGTATATTGTGAATATATTAAATTGTGTACAACAGAGAAGGAGTCTCGTAAGAACTTATCACGGTCATATACATAAACCAATGCGTTAATGTTTATCCAGTGACTATGTGTAAAATATTGATTAACTCAGGGTAGGTCTCAACAGGTGGACCTATCATAAAGCCTCTATATGGTTTGTATAGGAAATAACAATAAGATCAATATAGTCTCTTGTATAGGGAGAAGGAACACTATGTAATCCTTCCTTAAAGGCACAGATGGTAGGCATGATTTCACACTGAAAAATGGCCGATGTGCATCAAGTAATAAAGAAGGTAAATGGGTACTCTTACCACCAGGTGTGGACCCACACATCATAAGATGGTGAGTCAATCGAGCATGGAACAATCCCCCATGGTAAGTCTTTCAACTTGGATCGGTGTTGACCAGATGTAACATGACCACCTCAGTACCACCTCAAACGTTTTTCAAGCCAACAGATCGCAATGGATACATCCCTGTGAACAGCTGCCACTATAGCCTCTGGCTTAAATCTATACCACGTAGTCAACTACTGCATATCAGAAGAAACTGTATGGATTTGCCAGACTTTTTCGTACAGGCTAATACTTTAATGTCAAAATTTGTAGAGAAAGGATACTCACCGAAGGTCATAGATGATGAGATTCTAAGAGTCTCGTTACTAGGTCACTAGTGTACAACCTAAACAAGACCTGTAAGCTCCTTTTTTTTTTTTTTTTTTTTTTTTTTTTTTTCTTTTCAGCCTCAAAGGACAGCGCGAAGGTAAAACGTAGAGCAAAAAGAAACCATGGTCTTTACAGAAGCCCAAAGGTAGGAGTGGAGTGCTCTTCAATCCTCCTGCGACTTCCAGAAAGCCGCAGTGACTCCTCCCTCCCGGTCAGGGAAGACTCCAGGAGTTTCCTTCACAGTGGAGAGGCATTATATCAAACCAGTTTATTGTAAACGCGTTCTCCTAGGGATATGTGATCAAATTCACGGAAGAACCTTCACAAAGATTCTTGGTGACAAATGCCCCAAGGCTCTCGCCATGAAGTTCCTAATCCAGTAACTGAAATCCCAGAGAGTCATTGTTCCAGTCCCTGCACGGGAGTTCTTCCAGGGTTTCTACTCGCACGTATGCCTCGTTCAGAAAACCTCAGGAAAGTTCCATCTCCTCCTAAATATCAAGATGCTAAATCGATCGTTCGGTAGAGTACAGAAGATTTCGGATGGATTCCATTTTCTCAGTAAAAAAAATCCTGAACCAAGGGTGCTACATGGCATCATTAGATTTACAGGATGCCTACCTCCACATACCCATTGCCGCCAGGTCCCAGAAATATCTGAAGTTGGCATTAAAAGTAAGGAACAAGGGGGTACATCTGCAGTTCAGAGCACTACCATTTGGCCTGTCATCGTCTCCAAGAGTGCTCACGAAGGTAATGGCCGAAGTGTTGGCACCTTTGCATCTAGAAGGAAGCTCAGAGATTCCTTATCTGGACGACTTGCTATTTTTAGCTCAAACCAGAGAAGTGCTTCAGAAGAACTTGGTCAGAGCTCGTGCTCACCTAAAATCATAGGATGGATCTTGAACCGCCAAAAGTCGAATCTGATTCCCTCGCAGGAGGTGTTTATTCTTGGGTTTCCGTATCAACTCAGTGGAGCAAAAGATTTTTCTTCCAGAAAAAAAAACAGAAAAAGTTGGAAGTGGTGGTGTTACAGTGCAGTCAGCTCCTGTCCATCAGGAAGATCATGTCAACATTGGGAACCCTGACCTCTTCCATACCGGCAATTCAGTTGGCAAGGCTCCACTTCAGACCTCTGCAAAGTGTTTTTATTTTTTTATTTTTTTTTTTGTTAAAAACCTGGGATCACCAGCAAGATTCACTGGACTTGCTAGTGACGGTCCCCTTGGTGGAAGCAGACAAGGTATTCAGCAGGACTGTTATGGTCCTTCCCAATCCAAGTAAGATTAACAACGGATGCCAGCTCCTGGGGTTGGGGGGGCTCACATGAGAGGTCATTGGGCTCAGGGCTTGTGGTCCACCAGAGAAGCAGTAAGGTCCTCAAATTGGAGGGAAGTAAAGGCAATAGAAATGGCCTTAGTGACATTTGCGAAGAAGTTCAGGGACTGCATATACAGATTGTCAGACAATGCCGCGGTGGTGGCCTACATAAACAGATGGGGGGCACCAGAAGCAGAGCTCTTCAGTGCCTAGCAGGAAGCATTCTAAGATGGGAAGATCCATGAGATCCATGTCCGTGGTTCACCTAAAGGGGACTCTAAACAGGGTAGCGGGCTTCCTCAGCAGAAACCAGGTATACGAAGCGGAGTGGCGATTGAACCCAGATATGTTGTGAGAAATGTGGGCGGCCAAGAGTGGCTCTCTTTGCGACTCAGGAAAATACACAGGTGTCTCTCCTTCTCCTGAACAAGAACGAGTCATTAATGGGAGTAGATGCTCTGGTGCACAGTTGGAAATTTCACCTCTGCTAGGCTTTTCCCCCTTTTCAGCTTATCCCTCGGGTCATAACAAAAATCCGGAAAGAGGATACAACCGTAATCCTCATCGCTCCTGTCTGGCCCAAGAGGGCTTGGCTTTCATCCCTTCTACAGATGCAACTCGAACCGTATTGGCACCTTCCGTTGAGACAAAACCTGCTGATACAAGGTCCCCTGCTTCACCAGGACGTAGCAAAGCTAAAACTCACAGCTTTGCTTCTGAGGAGCAGCTTTTGAGGAGAGAAGTATTTTCGGATAGGTTGGTTGCTACCCTCCTATCTAGCAGAGTGTTACCAGAGCAATTGATTCCAAAGTCTGGAAAGTTTTCAACTCCTGGTGCACAGCATCCGGCAGATCCTTAAATAAGATTTATTATATTCCCTAAAAAAATTAGCATTTGATAAACAACTGCGCAAATATCTGATGTAAAAATTTGCAACCGCCACCTTTTCTTTTTTCATTTTTTTTTGTCCTCTTAGGCCTCAGCTTTCAGAAAATGTTTGGGGGTTCTAGAAATTTTCTAGCATAAAAAAAGATTTTTCACATATGACAAATTAAAAAAAATTGCCCTGGTAGCTAAGTGGTTAAATGTGCTCTAATTGCTGACTTTTTGATTATTATACTTATTTGTACTGTTTTGTTGGCAAACTCTATATTTATGTCTTTTAGATGAGTTTGTGTTGTATAACTGCTCTTTCAATATGTGTTACAAACGTACCAATTATACACTCTGTTAACCTTATGTTGTGATACCTGAGCAATGTTTGCTCTATTTTCTTTTTCACTCAGTGAACAAGAGAGACCGTAGCATTTGAGGGACGTAGTCCCTTCCTTTCCCTCTTTCCAAATAGGTGGGTTTAAAATGGGCAGGCCACTTTTTTGTTAGCCAGTGTTTTCTGATCCTCCTGTAGGTGGCAGTATAACAAGTTTTTTTTTTTTTTTTTTTTTTTTTTTTTTTTTTTTTTTTGTATGTTTGTCCCTCAATGAACACCAAGAAATGTGTTTTATAGCAAACTCAAAAATCCCATTTTATTTTATCAAAGTGTCTTTCCCCAATTCATGTTGCCTTGTTATTAACTCCTTCTTCCTCTTCCTCTTCCTCCTCCTCCTCCTCCTCCTCCTCCTCCTCCTCCTCCTCCTCCTCCTCCTCCTCCTCCTCCTTTTTTCTTCCTCCTCCTCCTCCTCCTCCTCCTCCTCCTCCTCCTCCTCCTCCTCCTCCTCCTCCTCCTCCTCCTCCTCCTCCTCCTCCTTTTTTTCTTCCACCTCCTCCTCCTTTTTTTCTTCCTCCTCCTCCTTTTTTTCTTCCACCTCCTCCTCCTCCTTTTTTTCTTCCACCTCCTCCTCCTCCTTTTTTTCTTCCTCCTCCTCCTTTTTTTCTTCCACCTCCTCCTCCTCCTTTTTTTCTTCCTCCTCCTCCTTTTTTTCTTCCACCTCCTCCTCCTCCTTTTTTTCTTCCACCTCCTCCTCCTCCTTTTTTTCTTCCACCTCCTCCTCCTCCTTTTTTTCTTCCACCTCCTCCTCCTCCTTTTTTTTCTTCCACCTCCTCCTCCTCCTTTTTTTCTTCCACCTCCTCCTCCTCCTTTTTTTCTTCCACCTCCTCCTCCTCCTTTTTTTCTTCCACCTCCTCCTCCTCCTTTTTTTCTTCCACCTCCTCCTCCTCCTTTTTTTCTTCCACCTCCTCCTCCTCCTTTTTTTCTTCCACCTCCTCCTCCTCCTTTTTTTCTTCCACCTCCTCCTCCTCCTTTTTTTCTTCCACCTCCTCCTCCTCCTTTTTTTCTTCCACCTCCTCCTCCTCCTTTTTTTCTTCCACCTCCTCCTCCTCCTTTTTTTCTTCCACCTCCTCCTCCTCCTTTTTTTCTTCCACCTCCTCCTCCTCCTCCTCTTTCCTCTTCTTTCCTCTTTCCTCTTTCCTCTTTCCTCTTTCCTCTTTCCTCTTCTTTCCTCTTTCTTCTTCTCCCTAGACTTTCAGATGTCCAGGCATCTTATCTAGAAAATGAAAAGTTATCAGCAACAACAGATCTGTTTACATTAAGCCACTCTGGTGGAGATCGAAATGGAAAATTTGTCTTGAGCTTTAAGGATGATATGTAAGTAGCAAGATTTCTTCAACTACTACCACCAGGTTCTGATTAGTGTGCTTTGGGGACTGCTTAAAGCTTCAACATTGAGTAGTAGTCAAAATTCTTTGTACCCCCCCTAGCAACAGACTGTTTCAATTAGAGGTCGACCGATATGGGTCTTTCTCTGGCAGATGCCGATATTTAGAAAATGCGGCGGCCGATATATGATCCCGAAATTTTTATTTTTTCCCATCTCATAAAATCTAACAGTTAGACCCCTTTCACATTGGGGTGTTTTTCAGGTGCTTTTGGGCTAAAAATAGCCCTGTAAAGTGCCTGCAAAATGGCTCCCCTGCAGTCTCAGTGTGAAAGCCCAAGTGCTTATGCGCTGGCAGGATGTTAAAAAAAAAAAAAAAAAAAGTCCTACAAGCAGCATCTTTGGAGCGGTGTATACCGCTTCTCCACCACTCCTGCCCATTGAAATGAACGGGTACCGCTGCTGAAGCGCCTGAAAAGCGCTACACGGGCACATTTAACCCTTTCATTGGCCGCTAGCAGCCCGAATAGCGCTGCTAAAATGATGGCAAAGCGCCGCTAAAACTAGCAACGTTTTACCGTCAACGCCTGTCGGCTCCAGTGTGAAAGCAGCGTTAAGTGATACAGAAAATTTCTAACATTTATTAAACAAAACAAACCTCCAATCAGTTCACTTGTATGTATAATTTAGATTTAGATTATGTATATTAAATGCATAAAAACAGGTAATCAAAACTTTTGGATGGGAAAAAAAGGCTAACTTTGTGTGTGGTGTGTGTGTGTTTTTTTTTTTTTTTTTTTTTTTATTTTATATTCATTTAGTGTATTTTTTTCCAAAAAAATTTCGTTTGAAAGACGGCTGCGCAAATGCTGTGTGACATAAAATATTGCAACAACCGCTATGAGAGAGATTTTTACTTGTAAGCAACAAGTGTCAAAAGATTTTAGTCTTTAAATGGTTAAGCTGAGAACTCCTACACACAAGTTCAGTCCAGTCATAAGTATAAACATTGTATCTCTTTGCTTCTTTTCTCAGACTTGGCAGGCTGCCCAGATAGAGACAAGTCTCCATGGGAAGACTTCAGGCAACTTGCATTGACTTCTATTACAGAAGTCATTTGCAAGTCGCGCTGAAGTTTTAAATTGGCCTTTTTTATCAGCACAATCGGCCAATGCCAATTAATGAAAAAATGCCAAATATCCGCCGATATATCGGTCGACCTCTAGTTTCAATATAGGATTGCAATGGATGAACATATAATTGCAACCCAACTTGAAAGGTTTTTCTAAAGTTCTATGCAATAGTAGACAGGTTCAACCATTAACTTATGAGGTAATGTTTTAAGCTTCTTGGTTTAGGGCAGAGAGAATCACATATTTCCCTTATCGTCTTTCAGGACAGCACATGAGAGAGAGAGGCTCCACCCACTAGGAAACAGGAAACACAAACTCCACCACATTTTAAAAGGAGGCTCCTCTCCACAGCTCGTCAGTTTTTGTGTTTCCTCCGGCAAGGGAACACCTAGTAGGGGCCAGGGTCTCTTATGGTGCTATCCTGAGAGGCCAGGCTGCCTACCCCACCATACCTATCTTTTTCCTCCAGAGAGTCCGATCCTCCCACACCGCGCCACAGGGTTGCTGGTAAGTGGGCTCCTTTTTTCTCTTTCTTTGCTCATGATGAGCTGGACCGTTCTTGGAGCCGCTCCTTAGGCGGCGGCAGCCGTTCGCGGGCTTTTTTTAAACCGCGTGTCGGCGTTACTGGCCGCCGCCATCTTGGAAGAGTACAGACTCGACCGGTCGGAAGTGAGGTATCCGACGAGGGGAAGGCGCTAGGAACGGGCGCATCATTTCCGATCGGAAGTGGCGCAGAGGAAGAAGGGAGGAGCGGTCCTGGTGCCTATATTCCGGTTCCGGTCGGGCGCAACGGCGTTTTTTTGACTCCGGAACCGACGTTCGTAAGAGCCACCGATCGGTGCAGCACCACTATGGATTCTGTGGCAGCTGCATGTGGGACAGGCACAGGCACCAGCAAGGCCCAGGTAAGAGGCTATAGTGAATATCCTGGTTACCTTGGTGCCCCTCTCACAAATGTTTTTTTCCCCCTTGGTGGCTGGGGCCTGTCTGGGCACATGGGGTTAACTGTTGTTCCTCCTGTGCACCTGTGGTGAGTCCGTTAGGAGGAAGCTTTGGCTTAATGAATGCTGGTGTTTTTTTTTTTTTTCTCTTTTGTCATTTTTTTCTGGCAGGCTAAGAGCTCTGAACCAGCCATTAAAAAGAGATGCCCCTCATGTAAAGCAAAGTTACTGGAGGGTTGGAAGAAGACTTTATGCCAAATTTGCATTGACTCCTTAGTCAAGGAAGAGGCTTCTTCTGCGTGCAGCGACATAATCGCATCAGTTAAGAAAGAGCTAGATGCTACTATACAGGCTTTTCGCTCTTCTCTTGTAACACCAGCATTAAGTCAGGCAACTACCTCAGACCCCTCTCAGGACTCACACTTAACCCCAACGGTAGAGGCTGAGTCTGGCCCAACTACCCAAAAGGGGTATTCCCCCTCATACTCTGGAGAAGAGGAGGAGGAGGATGAGGAAGAGGCAGATGCACCTTCTAGATACAAACTGTCCTTGGAACAAGTAGACAGTCTGTTGAAAGCAATTTATGCAACATTGGGAATGGAGGAAGAAAAAAGAGAATTATCGCTGCACGATAGAATGTATGAAGGGCTTGGTGAAGCATCAGGTCGCACTTTCCCTGTACATTCGGTAATCTCGGAGACCATTAGGAAAGAATGGGCTGACCCAGAGAGAAAACCCTTTTTCCCAAGAGCTCACAAGAGGCGTTTTCCATTTAATGATAATCCTGAGTCACTTTGGAATAAAGTCCCGAAGTTGGATGCAGCTTTTTCCCAAGTATCTAGATCAACAGATCTGGCATTCGAGGACATGGGTACTTTGAAGGATCCTATGGATAAGAAGGCGGACCAACAGCTTAAAAAAGCCTGGCAGTCCATTGTAGGGAATCTCAAGCCTGCTATGGCTATGACCTGTGTCTCCAGAAACATGGAGTTCTGGCTGAATCAGCTAAAAGCACATATTATAGCTGATTCACCCAAACAGGAGATTCTAGATTCCTTCCCAACCCTTATAGCAGCTGTAGCATATATTTCGGACGCCTCTGCAGATTCTATAAGAATGTCAGCTAGGTCAGGGGCCCTGACCATTGCAGCCAGGAGAGCGTTGTGGTTAAAGACATGGCCTGGGGACGCAGCTTCCAAAAATAAGTTATGCGGAGTGCCATTTTTGGGAGATCAGCTTTTTGGTCCTGATCTAGAATCTATTTTGGATAGAACAGCTGATAAAAAGAAGTCCTTTCCGGTTAAAAAGAAAAAGCAGCCAGTTAGGCGGTTTTTTCGACCTCAAAAAAATCAGGAAAGGAGTAACAGGCCCCAAGAAAAAAGAAGGAGTTGGGCGGCGCAGAGAGGAAAAGGCAAAGGGAATGTCCTTTTCAATCCTCCTACGCAGGCCAATAAGACACAATGACTTGGTGGTGCCTGTGGGAGGAAGGCTTCAAGAATTCCTTCCTCTCTGGGCAAACATAACAAAAAACCCGTTTGTTTTGGATTCAATAGCCCAGGGTTACAGGATAGAGCTGTTGAACCTTCCTCCAGAGAGGTACTGCGTAACAAATTTGCCAAAAGACACAACAAAAGCCCTAGCCATGAAGAACCTGTTAGGGGATCTGATAAAACAGGGGGTTGTGGTTCAGGTGCCTCCGGAGGAAGTTTGCCAAGGGTTCTACTCCCATATTTTTCTGATAAAGAAACCATCAGGAAGCTTTCGGCTCATCCTCAATTTAAAACCGCTAAACAGGTCAGTCCAATACAGGCGATTCCGCATGGACTCCATCTTTTCGGTAAGAAATCTCTTAGTCAGAGGATGCTTTATGGCATCAATCGACTTAAGGGATGCGTACCTGCATGTACCTATGGCTGTTCAGTCCCAGAGATTTCTGAGGCTGGCAGTAAATATGGGGAGGGAGGTTTTGCACCTTCAATTCAGGGCCCTCCCGTTTGGTCTATCTTCCGCCCCTCGAATATTTACCAAACTTATGGCGGAAGCCCTAGCTCCCCTCCGGCTACAGGGGATTGCGGTTATCCCTTACCTGGACGACCTCCTTTTCTTTGCCCCTTCCAGGGAAAGGTTACAGGAGGATCTGATCAAGGCTCGCAGTCATCTGGAGGCCTTAGGTTGGATTATAAACATCCAAAAATCAAATTTCAATCCAGCACAAAGAGTCCAATTTCTGGGGTATCTGATAGACTCAGTGGATCAAAAGTTTTTTCTTCCAGAAGAGAAGAAAGTGAAGGTATTGCAGGCAGTATCCAGCCTTCAGACGAACCTGGAGGTATCAGTCAGAAGGATTATGTCAGTACTAGGAACCTTGTCCTCAACCATGCCGGCCATTCAATGGGCCAGACTCCATTTCAGACCCCTTCAGAGTTTTCTCTTAAAGATCTGGGATCACAGTCCAGAAGCTTTAGACTCAAAGGTAAGGCTTCCCACCAGGGTAAAAAGGACCCTTTGGTGGTGGAGAAATCAGGCAGTGCTGTCAAGGGGTTTACTCTGGTCCTTCCCAACAGAGAGAAGGATAACGACAGACGCCAGCAGTTGGGGATGGGGAGCACACTGGGGTCAAGACATAGCTCAGGGAGTTTGGTCCCCAGTGGAAGCAGGAAGGTCATCAAATTGGAGGGAGTTAAAGGCAGTCGCTTTAGCCTTGGTTGCCTTCTCTCCAAACCTTCGGGGGTCCCATGTGCAGATATTGTCAGACAACGCCACCACGGTGGCATACCTGAACAAACAAGGGGGCACAAGGAGCGGGACTCTTCTATTGCTATCTTCAGAGATCCTAGAATGGGCAGAGAGTCATCTACTTTCCCTGTCAGCTGTACATCTCAAGGGCACGCTAAATGGAGTAGCAGATTTCTTGAGCAGACAAAGGATTCAGGAGGCAGAGTGGAGTTTGAATCCAGAAATATTCACTCTAATAACCCAGAAGTGGGGATGCCCGCAGGTGGATCTATTCGCATCAAGAGAAAATGCTCAGCTCCCTCAGTTCTTCTCCCTGCACCGAGACAACGGATCGATAGGGATAGATGCCCTGGCACATCCTTGGAATTTCCAGCTGGGTTATGCCTTCCCCCCTTTTCAGCTAATTCCTTTAGTATTGAGGAAGATACAGAAGGAGAAGGTGTCGGTAATCTTGATCACCCCGTACTGGCCAAAAAGGGCCTGGTTTTCCTCCATTCTACTAATGTCAGTCAAACCTTTCTGGCAGCTTCCCCTCAGACAGGACTTATTACTTCAAGGTCCAGTGTATCATCCGGATATAGCAAGACTAAGTCTCACTGCTTGGTATCTGAGGAACAGCTGTTGAAAAACAAGGGTTTGTCAGAGCCTCTAGTATCTACTTTACTGGCTAGTAGAAAGAAGGTGACTAGAGATATCTACGCTAAGGTTTGGAAAATCTACAACTCCTGGTGTCGCTCGGCAAACCGAAATTTAGAAGATATTGTGTCGGTTCTGGAATTTCTGCAGAAGGGGGTGGACAAAGGGCTGGCAATCAGCACTCTTAAGGTACAAGTGGCTGCCCTAGGAGTATACCTGGATCAACCTATTTCCTCAGTTCCGTTGGTCACGAGGTTCTTTAGGTCACTTACTAGATCCAGACCAGTTCCCAATAGACACTTTCCAAAATGGGACTTGACAGTGGTTTTACAAGTACTCACAAAAGATCCTTTTGAACCATTACAGTCAATCTCGTTAAAGAATTTAACTCTAAAGACGATATTCTTAGTTGCAGTTACGACTGCGAGAAGAATTGGAGAACTTCAGGCTCTTTCAGTTAAGGAGCCCTTTATGTCAATTTACCCAGACAGGATTGTGCTTAGAACAGATCCTGCGTTTTTACCAAAAGTGGCATCAGTCCATAATAGGTCGCAGGAAATCATCCTGCCAACTTTTTGTTCAGATCCTTCAGGAAGTAAGGAAGAATTATTTCATAAGTTAGATGTAAGAAGAACCTTATTACATTACTTAGAGAAAATTAGGGACTTCAGGTCTTCGGACTCTTTATTTGTTCTGTTTTCCGGCAACAGAAAAGGAAGGAAAGCTTCAAAGGGATCAATTGCCAGATGGTTAAGAATGGCTATTTCAGAAGCTTATGTCCAGTCGGGGTTGTCTCCTCCTCAGGGAGTACGAGCACATTCTACCAGAGCTCTAGCCACTACATGGGCAGAAAAAGCTGGTGCCACCCCAGACCAAATTTGTAAGGCGGCTACGTGGTCAAGTTATCTTACGTTTGTCCGTCACTACAGATTGGATCTTCTGTCGGCTGGTGATCAGGCATTTGGCAGAAAGGTCCTGCAGGCTGTTGTCCCTCCCTAGTTGGTAAGTCTCGATTATCCTCTCATGTGCTGTCCTGAAAGACGATAAGGGAAAATTCAAGTTAGACTTACCGGTAACTTGTTTTCCATGAGTCTTTCAGGACAGCAGCAACCCGCCCTTCATGTTTATATATACATATTTATACGTATATGGAAGTGTGTGTGTATATATATATATATATATATATATGCTGTGAATTAACCGTATTATGCTTATGTGTTCCAGCTTGGGCCGGAGGTACTCTACTACAACTGACGAGCTGTGGAGAGGAGCCTCCTTTTAAAATGTGGTGGAGTTTGTGTTTCCTGTTTCCTAGTGGGTGGAGCCTCTCTCTCTCATGTGCTGTCCTGAAAGACTCATGGAAAACAAGTTACCGGTAAGTCTAACTTGAATTTTTTACTCTAGTGTTTGTCTTAAGGTAGACATTGTATGATAACACTAGAGGTCGACCGATATGGGTTTTTCTCTGGCCGATGCCGATATTTAGAAATCGCGGTGGCCGATGGCCGATATGTGATGCCGATATATTAGGCCGATTTTTTTTTTTTTTTTTTTTTTCCTTCATCTCATAAAATTTAACAGTTAGACCCCTTCCACACTGGGGCGTTTTTCGGGCGTTTTGGGCTAAAAATAGCGCTTGTAAAGTGCCTGTAAAACTGCTCCCCTGCAGTCTCAGTGTGAAAGCCCGAGTGCTTTCACACTGAGGCGATGTGCTGGCAGGATGTTAAAAAAAAGTCCTGCAAGCAGCATCTTTGGAGCGGTGTATACCACCACTCCTGCCCATTGAAATGAATGCGCACCGCTGCCAAAGCGCCTGCAAAGCGTTTCGGCAGCGCCGCTTCAGGGGCGCATTTAACCCCTTCCTCGGCTGCTAGCTGGGTTATAAGCGCCCCGCTAGCAGCTAAATAGCGCCGCTAGAATGACGGTAAAGCGCCGCTAAAACTAGCAGCGTTTTACCGTCAACGCATGCCCGCTGCAGTGTGAAAGCAACCTTAAGTGATACAGAAAATTTTTTACATTTAAACATTTATTAAACAAAACAAACCTCCAATCAGTTCACTTGTATGTAGAATTTAGATTAAAAAAAAAAAAATTAAAAAAAACTATATCTTGAAAATAAATACACAAAAACAGGTAATCAAAACTTTTGTACGAAAAAAATGGGCTAACTTTACTGCTTAGTTTTTTTTAAATTTATTAGTGTATTTTTTTTTTTTTAAATTGCGTTTGAAAGATCGCTGCGCAAATACCGTGTGACATAAAATATTGCAACAACCGCTATTTTATTCCCTAGGGTCTCTGCTAAAAAAAATATATATATAATGTTTGGGGGTTCTAAGTGATTTTCTAGCAGAAAATACAGGATTTTTACTTGTAAGCAACAAGTGTCAGAAAAGATTTAGGCCCCTTTCACACAATCGGACCGTTCAGGTCCGCCTGTCAGTTTTGACGGCGGACCTGAACGGGCGCTCCATGTTAGTCTATGGAGCGTCGGATGTCAGCGGAGACATGTCCACTGACATCCGACCCAGTCCGATCCGCTGAAGAGCAGACGGATGGCCCTACGTCCAGGTCCGTCGCTATTGGATCGGGGGAGATCTGACGAAAACGGACACGCTGTCCGTTTTCGTCCGATCCCTCCATAGGCGGCAGCGGCACCTGACAAGCCCCTCCCCGCTCAGTGAGCACTGAGGGACCTGTCATCCGCCGGCTCAGCGGAGATCAACGGACAGATCTCCCGCTGAGCCGGCGGACCGAGGCTGGCTCCGTAGAAACGGAGTCTGCCTCATGTGAAAGGGGCCTTAGTCTTTAAATGGTTAAACTGAGAACTTCTACACACAGAGCTCAGTTCATTCATAAGTGTAAACATTGTATCCTTCAGGTTCTTTTTATCAGATTTGGCAGGCTGCCCAGAGGAGGGAGAAGTCACTTCACATTAGAATACAGGCAACTTGCACTGACTTCTATTACAGAAGTCATTTGCAAGTCGCGCTTATATCGGCCTTTTTTATCAGCACAATCGGCCGATGCCGATTAAGTAAAAAACACCAAATATCGGCCGATATATCGGTCGACCTCTAGATAACACAGGTAAATTTTGTTGTTCACAAACAGCACTTTAGGGCCAATTCACATGCATGTGTGTTATATATCCAAGTCTGGTTTTACACCCCTTTAGGGCCTATTAACAAGTATGATTTATGTTCTCCCATTTGTTTACTACTGCCATACTGCATCTGCATTCGTATCTATGCGTTATGCATTGACGTGTTTGGTGCATTATTGACTGTTTTGACATAATTTAAGGGCAACCTGAAATGTAAGGGATTCCCATAAAATGCATCTACAAATGGTGTTACTAACGTGAGTTGGCAAGCACCCTCACGTTTGACTCCAGCTTTAAGCCTTTCTTCGGGAAGCTTACCAATTATGGAAAATTGCTGCAATATCATTTTGGTGGAAAATTAATTGAAAAAGTGATTCTAGAAAAAGCAGATTTGTTTGTTTGCATTATGATGGAAGCAGTATAATACAAATGTTACTTTTTAACAGGGAGTGCTTGGATACATTTATTGAAGCTAAAAATCAAGCGCATAATGCTGATGTGATGGACAAGTCATCAAAGGAGTCAAGTCATCTGGTTTTGGATTTCTTGCCTACTGAAAGAAATGATGGTATTTTTTTTTTTTTTTTTAAATCCTATAATCTTTTGTGTATTTAGAATGGGGTTGCAGTTGATGGAGGAGTCTTGTAAGTGTTGGTGGGTATTGTATAACTGGGGCTTTATATAGAAATATTTATTTCTATTATGCATTAAGGTAAAACAAAAATGCTTATGCCCCGTACACAGGGTCGGACTTTGTTCGGACATTCCGACAACAAAATCCTAGGATTTTTTCTGACGGATGTTAGCTCAAACTTGTCTTGCATACACACGGTCACACAAAGTTGTCGGAAAATCCGATCGTTCTAAACGCGGTGACGTAAAACACGTACGTCAGGACTATAAATGGGGCAGTGGCCAATAGCTTTCATCTCTTTATTTATTCTGAACATGCGTGGCACTTTGTCCGTCGGATTTGTGTACACACGATCGGAATTTCCGACAACGGATTTTGTTGTTGGAAAATTTTATATCCTGCTCTCAAACTTTGTGTGTCGGAAAATCTGATGGAAAATGTATGATGGAGCCTACACACGGTCGGAATTTCCGACAACAAGGTCCTATCACACATTTTCCGTTGAAAAATCTGACCGTGTGTACGGGGCATTAGACTTTAGAACCACTTCAACTAACTTCCGCCCGCTATATAGACAAATGATGGCAGGCAGGATGTTCTGTTCCGGGACGACATAGTATGATGTCGCCCCAGTCTCATCGTGCCTTCGTGCCCCCCCTGCTATCAAGTTAAAGAGCCAGTGAAGTGGCTCTTTACCCATATGATCAGCTGTGTTCAATCACAGCTGATCACATGTAAACAAGGCAATGTCGGCTGATTAGCTTTTATTTTCAAAAGCCATTCTGAAGTACAAAATGATAATTTTAGTGTTTATTTCAGAATATATTTGAGCATATACTTAGAAGTCCAATGCTTTTCTTTCTTATATTTTATTTCTGGGAGAAATATCGGTCTTCATGCTTACAAAAGCCCTACTTGCCCATTGGGTTAAACAGTCAGGGCGTCACGTGAATGACAATGATCACAGTTGCTTGTGCTGTCAACCGAACTGTGACGTCATCAAATGGCTGGTGTCGTAACTGATGGCAGGCAGCACCATAGTAACTGCAGATCAAACTGATTAAGATGGCAGCTTCCTTGGCGGCAAAGGATAGGAGGGTATAGTTATGCTTTAAGTTAGACTTGGTGTTAGCATAGCAGTGCATCATTCCTTACTACCCACCCTTAAACATTTTGAGAAATGTGAGTAGTATTTATGTGAATTTCTATTTATTTTTATCTCCTCCTTTAGGCTTTTCAAGTGGCTTGGGCTTGGTTTCAGATGCCAAACTTGATAAGGTAAAGTCCTTCTCCATTTTGAGCAAGCAAGCCACGGGCAGTAAACTTTTTCCTCACTGGCAAGAGGTGGTTCATAATGGTTAAAAGTGTTAATTATACTTTATCTCTGTGCTGTCCTTACTTAGAAACCTGGTGTTTTAAATTGGTGTTTAAACCCATAACCAAGCATCTATTAAATTGCAGTTTACCAATTCTTAGACATGATGGCTACATTTGTTTTCTTTTTTTAGACCTTCACTCCCTTATTTCCATCTGTTTAAGTCAGTGGTTCTCAACTCCAGTCCTCAGGACCCACCAACAGGCCAGGTTTGCAAGATAGCTGAAATACATCACAGGTGATATAATTTGCTGCTCAGTGATTGCAGTATTCTAGTCTGCAACTCCCCAAGGTAATACTTAAAATCTGACCTGTTGGTGGGTCCCGAGGACTGGAGTTGAGAACCACTGGTTTAAGTCCTCCTTTTTCAACAGAACAATCCAGTTCGGTTTCCAGTGGCGGAAGCTCTTTGCAGGAGAGGACCGACCACAGCTGTAAAATTGTTGGGAAGTGATGTTACCCATACACTTACAATGGGGCTTTCGTTGTTTGCTGTGTCTCCTGCATCCGCCTCCACACTGAAGCCGCTGCTGATGCTGGGACCAGACCGGATTGGCTGCAAAATAGTTAAGTACAGCGAGATTTGCTTTACAGGGTCAGATTAGGTTTAGAATGTGGCAGAGCGCTGGTTTAGCGTCAGAGAGAGAACTAATGCAACGCCACATCTAATGATTGGTAAGCTGCAATGTTAAATTTTTGCTTTGTGGTTTCACACTGCCTAAAGGTGAGGGTTTTTAGTTTTATTTTGTTTTTTGAAAAAAATGAAAAATGTTATGTTCAAAACTACTTCACCATGTTTGTATGAAAATGATTTTTTTTTTTTTTTTTAATTGTATATATTTTTAAGGTTTACAGCACGCCCTCTACTTTGAAAGATGCTGTGAAAGAAATGTGTGGTTCTCCAGATGAAGAGATGAGTTCATCTGTAGCAAGTTTGCTGGAAAATGAAAAGTTGATATCTATTGCCAGCTTAGATGCTAGTTCTTCAGGTAATAAAACTATGTTGAAAATATTTATCAGCTGGGTGCATAAATGTTGGTCAGATGGTACCAAAGGAAAGACCAGTAATATTACTTATCCAGGTGTGTGTGTGGTGTTTTTTAATTTTTTTTTTTTTTTTTTTTGTACAATTTGGGTGTATGCACTGAAAGCAGGGAATAAAATATGATTTAACAAGGACTTCCCTCCACTGGTGACTCTGGACCCTGGTTAGACGTGCTTGTACACACTTATTACATGTCCGTAAAGTATTGGCTTCCATGCAAATGGGAGTCCTCATGCTGATGTCCTCCAAATCCCTGTTTTGCCCTTTCCTTTATTGCCCTCTTTTTATAGTTAAACCCTGTTCACCCCTGATTTCTGATGATTGGTGATATGGGAGGACATGCTGATGTGGTACTACCGTGCCCCCCCCCCCCCCCCCCCCCCCCGCAGGAGCTGCGGGTTGTAATGGATCCTCTGCTCTCTCCCTTAGCCCTAGGCAGAACCTCACTCCTGCTGACCTCACCAGACTACCTTTGCCTGGTGGGGCCTTAGCAGTTAAACAAGCAGGGCACATACTGTATGGTAAAGTTAGTAAGTTTGTATTGGCACAATTAGAATGATAACCAGTGCAGTGATTCAATTAGTTAGAGTTTACACACAAATCTAGGCAATAACAATACAGTGCAATAAACACCAGTACCTTAAAAGTAAATCTAAACAGGTACTGCAGTAATGTAAGCGTAGACAATGGCCCTCTGAGAGATAATGCTCCATGCGACTTAAATGACTAACAAACAGACAACAGGCTAGTTTACTTAGCTCTCAAGTTGGAAGTGTCTAGTCTTATGCCGCGTACACACGGTCGGACTTTTCGTCTACAAAAGTCCAACGGACGCCGACGGACTAAAGCTGGCTGGTAATCCGATCGTGTGTGGGCTTCTCCGGACTTTCAGCAGACTTTTTCAGCCTCAAATCCGACGGACTTTAGATTTGAAACATGCTTCAAATCTTTACGTCGTAACTACGACGGACCCCGAAATCCGCTCGTCTGTGTGCTAGTCCGACGGACAAAAACCCATGCTAGGGCAGCTATTGGCTACTGGCTATGAACTTCCTTATTTTAGTCCGGTGTACGTCATCACGTACGAATCCGTCAGACTTTTGTGTGGTCGTGTGTAGGCAAGTCCGTTCGTTAGAAAGTCTGCTGCAAGTCCGCCGAAAGTCCGCCGGAAGTCTGTCGGACAGGCTGTCGGACTTTTGTAGACGAAAAGTCCGACCGTGTGTACGCGGCATTAGGCTTGAACTTCTAGATAACCACCTTCACACCAGTGCTGCTACCTGATAAACCTTTGTGTCCAAATAGTCCTTGGATATAGATTCTGACAGCTTAGTTGGGGCCTTTTACACTGGCGTGGAAGGGAAAATTCACTTTAAGATGTAATGTTAACTAGAAAACTCCATAAAGAAGGGTTAAACTTAAGACAGTTTGGGGTGCTTCTTTAAGATGGCTAAGCAAAGGTAAATGCTGTTGAAGCTAAAGGTCAGTTAGACAGGAGGTGGAGTGTTAATCCAGTTCACCAATCTGAGCTCGAAGGCTGTTCTAGCGTAGAAGAGGGAAACCACTTGCAGCAATGGATGATGGACATGTATTTGGCTTAAACCAAAGACTGTGTCCTATTGTAATTATGGCCCGGACAGGCCTGTGGGGCAGCAAAAGCAAAATTTATTGTGTAGCAATGAAGTGATCCTCTCACCAAAGTCCTCTGTGGCAGTCCAGCAGTGCAGTTTGTCATGCAGTGGGGGGGCCACCTTAAATGGCAAGTCGATTTTGGCAGCCTTGTTGCACACACTTCTCATAGTGGTTCTTGATGCTGCAGGAGTCTTCTCTGATTTTCCACCTGCCCAATGCAGCAGTCGACTTTGTGTGATAACAGCTCGATCCGGCCTGGTCCAGACAGCATAGCTCAGAACAGTCTCTCACACTCCTTGTTGGCACATCTCTTCCCAACTGCCCCGATCCTTCCCAAGCTTTTCCTTTTTTATAAAGTCCCTCCCCTGGCCTGACGGATTTCAAAATCCTGTATTTCACGATTATAAGCCCAGTTTACTGGTAAAATTAAGTGTAAAATGCAAGATTTCAGTGGGTGTAAAGATGTCCGCTTCAGGTTGTGGCTCAGTGCGGGTGTACCAAGATGGCCACGATGGAACGTCACTTCGGTTGCACTCTGATGGGTTGCGCCTTTCTGATAGAACACCAGCTGAGTTATTTATCTTTGACTGCTCTGCACTTGTTTAAACTGGATTGTGGAAATTACAGATTAAGATTGTAAGGGTGTTTTTTTTTTTTTTTTCTTTTTTCTTTTTTTTTAACGATTAATCATGCAGCTCTAGTATCTCAGTACCTATGCAATGTTAAACTGAGACTGCAGTCTGGTAGAATTCTCACCACATTCAATGACACATCTTTGTGGCTCATAATGCACTTGTTCTAATGATATTGTATCTGTTCATACATGTAATCCATTACGTCATTGAAGTTTTTTCTTTGTTGCAATGGTTTATTTTTTCTAGGATGTCAGTGCCCTTGTACCTCTTTAAAAGGAACTATAACCAGAAGATGGGCTTGTTAAATCCCCAAGTGTCCCTGTATTCATAACTAAATAAGCATAAAAAAACTGAGGTCACCTTGCCCCAAATGGGCTGTGGTTATATCGCACCGCTTTCCATGGGTCAAAAATAGTCTCACCAAATAAGGTGGGGTCACTCAACTAATCCAATATACAGTAAAGGGTCCAGAAACAGACATGGGTAATCACTGTTAAGAACTCATGGGGGTACTAATGGGCAGTGATAGTTTAAATTGGCAGCTGTATCGCTAGGAATGGTTCTCCCAAAGCTGTGGATAATGCTAATTGATAGCATCTCCCCACCAAAAAAGCAAGTGTATAACAAGACACCTTGCGTAGTCACACTGAATATGAAGGCCGTCAGGCTAGTCATTATATTAATGTATTTCTTACTGTAAGATAACCCTTAACAGAGTGTCCATATTACCCTTCCCTAGCTCGTTCTCCACTTAAGTGGCCAATAAAAAGTAATGGTGATCGTCCTCAGAAACCAATCTTGTTGTTGCCTTTCTCCTTAGTCCTGCGGTATTACCGCTGTGATAAATACCAATACAAAAGGGGAGAAAAATAGCAAACCCTCTCAGAAACATTCACCTAGAGCAGCAGTTCATATGGGGTTTCAATAGAACACCCTGGTTGGGGCAAGGGATAGATATATCCATACCCACAGTGTGGAGAAAACTTAGTCCTTGATGCAGCAGAGATAACCAAACTGAAGACTTCCCGAGGGCTCTCACCAGTCCCATGGATTGCATATGGTTAGCTGGACATCTCCATAGTTTCCCATCACTCTGTGACATAGCGGTACGGTCAATTTCACTTCCCGCAGTCTTTGTACTTACTGAACATGGTTCAATCCCCATAGCACTCTCCAACTGTGCAGTTATCACCACACTAGGTGCTGGTGTGCCATATGTAGCCTTTATCTGAGAAAACAGCATGTATTACTACGCCAGTGTGGACAGATCCTCGGCCCACCAAAGCAGCCTACGTTGACGCGTTCTGCTGGGACTATATATATAATATATATTTGTGTTTTTTTTAATGGATTGCTGGGAACTTCCTAAAGGAGGCTTCTACTTATGACGTGGCTAACTATATAAAAGTGGGGAGTACTTAGCCCTACCTTGGACACACATTAACATACATCAACCAACTTCATTCATCTATTTTACATGGCGATATCCATCCCAGTGTCCCAGTTCAACCTCTCATCTGACACTATCTGGTTCCCTTAACACAAATCTAGGGTTCAAAAAAGACTGACTCCTTTCGTTATTAAGCCCCTTGGGTACCAAAGTCCCTGTGCACATAGCACTTGTCCTTGTTAAAATCGGTGCTGTGATTTGGAAATATAATTCTGTTTTTATTAGTCAGTGTTGACTTGACCTCTACGCAGGTAGAACCCCTAATTATGGGCATTTCCACTCTTGTGTGCAAATTACCATGTTTCTGAAAGGCGATCTGCATTTGGATTGATTTTCAGAGGGGTTTGACAGGCAATGTGACATAATTGACATGGGCTACTTTTGGTGGGCAGTAAAGGATAGTTTTTGCTGTGGGTGCAAATCATTGCAACTGTGGCATGTAAACATCCCAGTTTGCGACGTTGCAGCTTAACCGCTTCAGCCCCGGAAGATTTTACCCCCTTCCTTACCAGAGCACTTTTTATGATATGACACTGTGTCTCTTTAACTGACAATTACGCAGTCGTGCGACGTTGCTCCCAAACAAAATTGACTTTTTTTTTTTTCCCCACAAACAGAGCTTTCTTTTGGTATTTGATCACCCCTGTGGTTTTTATTTTTTGCGCTATAAACAAAAAAATCTGACAGAAGCCCTAGAACCCCAGAGATCTCCTTCCTTCCTCTCTCACATCTGGGGTAGAGGCGTTTGAGGACCCAGGGGAGTCAGACCGAAGCTTCTTAGAGTCCGAAAAGGCCAAGACAGTGAGGGTTCCAGGCACAATAGACACTGCTTTCCTGTGGAAGACATGGAAGGGCTACTCGGGGCAATTTACACCTCTGAGGACTTCCCAGAGCCTCCAATTCAGGCGTCAGCCCAGAATAAGATGTACAGGGGGACTAGGAAAGCCTCAGTCAAAAATCTTCTCAGTCCACCAGACTCTCAAAAAATGTTATTTTGGGAGAGTGGAAGGACCCAGAGAGAAGTCCTCAAACTCGAGACCTGGAAAAGGAGGTTTCCATTTGGGGAAGAGGAGGAGAAATTCTTCAAGAACTCCAAATTGGATGCAGCCCTTTCATAGGTTTCGAAGAAATCTGATTTGTCCTTCGAGGACTCGGGTAACATAAAGGACTAAATGGACAAAAGGGCCGAAACGCTACTGTGAAGAGCGTGGGATGCTAAAGCAGCAGCCATGGTTCCTGCTTTGGCGTCTTCCTGCGTAGCAAGAAACGTGGATGCTTAGCTACACACTCTCCTCCAGCCATGTCACTAGGGGGACTAATTCAAAGGAAGTCAGACTCCCTAGAGATGGTGAGTAAAGTTGTGGCTTACTTGACGCATGCGGCAGTAGAAACTGTCAGGACCACGGCTAAGTCAGTGGCCCCCCTCAACTCTGCAAGGAGGGCTGTCTGGGTTAAGTTGTGGGAAGGGGATTATATCACCTGATCACGGATCTACAGGTTGCCTTTTGAGAGTTCCCAGCTCTTTTGGTCCTTCAGGTCCTTTCACGATCTGCGGAAAAGGGAACAAAGAGAAAGGCAGGAAGTTTTTTTTTCGGGGGCGCCCCTAACCAGAGCCAATTCAAGGCCAAAAAGGACTCAAACAGAAGGTTGGGGAAGGAAAAGAACAGACAGAAGGGTAGTCTACTCTTTTCCGGACCACAAGGCACCAATAAGTAGTCCAAGTGACTCCAGTTTCAGGGTAGGGGGGAGACTTTCTCACTTTGTTTCACAGTGGAGGACGATCTCCGAGAGCCCCTATAGCTTGCAGATTCTAATAGGCTATCGGTTGGAATTTCTCTCGCCTCCCCCACAAAACAGAACAGCTGTACCAGGGATTTTACTCCAATGTCTTTGTTGTCCAGAAGCCATCAACCGGGAGAAGGCATCTCTTGAACCATCCCAGTTAAAGACCTTCCTGGAACACTTAGTGGATACAAGGGCTCAAAAGCTTTTTCTCCCAGAGGAAAAAAAAGGCAAAAGTGTTAACAGCGGTTTCCTCACTAATGGAACCCAGGGACTGCTTTTGCAGACAGGTTATGAGAGCTGTAGTACTAATGACCTCCTACATTCCAGCGATTTCCTGGGCACAGCTCCATTCCAGGGAACTGCAGTTCTTCCTGCTGTCCTCTTGGGATGGAAAGACAGAGTCACTGAACAGGAGGATTTCTATTCTGCTAAAAGTAAAGGCCTCCCTGAATTGGTTGCTGGGCCAAGACGGAGTCATGTTGGGTCATCCCTGGGCCCAGTGGAATCCAGTAAAGATTACTCCGAGCCCAGGGGTCCTGGACCCTGAACCAAGCAAAAACCTCCTGGTGGTGGGACAGGTACTAAAGAATCGGACAATGTGACAACCATCTCTTAACCGAATCATTGGGGGGACGCAAGGTCCAGGAGACTTCTAAAATTGGCTTTAGAAGTCCTAGGTTGGGCCGAAGGAACCCTTTAGTCCATATCGGCGGTCCACATAAAGGGGACCACCAATGTGGTGGCAAACTTCCTAAGCAGACGGCCCATCCACCAGGGGGAATGGGAGTTAAACCAAGATGTGTTCCTTCAGATAAGTCAGCAGTATGAAGTGCTGGAGGTAGACCTTTTTTGCCCACAGAGGGAACAGGAGGGTGGATATATTATATATATATATATATATATATATATATATATATATATATATATATATAATTTTTTTTTTCTCTCTCTCTCACCAGAGAGCGCGGATCATAGTGGGTGGATGCCCTAGCACAGGACTGGGATTGCTACCTAGCGTACGTCCCCCCCCCCAAAATCAGCATTAATTCCTCGGGTCCTACAAAAGCTGGCCCACTCAGAGTGCAAACTAATCCCGATTGCCCCTCTGGTGGTCAAAAAGGACATGGTTTCCTACTCTGAGGAAATGGTCGGTTTCCCCTCCACAACGTGTCCTGCCCAGGAACAATCTCTTTTGACAAAGGCCAGTCCTTCACCCTGACCTGGGGTTCTTCAACTTGACAGTTTGGCCTTTGAGAGGGAAATACTCCAACAAGGGATGCTCTGAAAGAGTGATTGAGACCCTCCTAGGAAGCCGATCCCTAGAAAGATCTACTCCAAAGATCTGGAAGTTCTTTTCACACTGGTGCCAGAATAGAAAAATCCCTAGGCCTTCGGTATCAGTGATACTTGACTTTTTGCAGGCCAGAGTAAACCAGGGGAGTGCCCTGAACACCCTAAAAATACCAATGGCAGCCCTGTCTGTGTTTTTGGACCAGAAGCTCGTGCTGGAGCCTCTGATTAAAAGGTTTCTGTTAGTGAGGGAGAGGTTGAACCCCCCCCCCCCCCCCTGGTATCGATTAACAGGTTTCCCGCCTTAGAATCTGACGATGGTTCTGGAGGCGCTGGCGAAAGCGCCTTTCAAACCAGCACTAGAAATTTTAGTAAAATTTTTGACACTTAAATTTAGCCTTTTTGCTGGCCATTACTACAGCCAGTGGGGTAAGCAACCTGCAGGCCCTGTAAACTAAGGAGTCCTTTTTGTTGGTACTGTAGGATAGATGGGTTCTGAGACAAGACCCGCTGTGTTTTCCCAAAGTCGCCTCCCAGTTTCATAGATCTCAAGAGATTATTTTGCCCTCCTTTTTATGAAAACCCGAAAAACGAGATAGAAATTTAATTCACTGGATGTCAGGTGTTTACTGACATATCTAGGTAGGGTGAAAAGCTTTAGGAAGTCGAGTCACCTTTTTGATTCTTTTTAGTGGCTAGAAAGGGAGGGCAAGCATCTAGAACTACAGTGGCTAGGTGGATCAGACAGACTATAGGAATAGCTTATGAGTAAGCAGGGTTCCCAATACCAGCAGACCTCAAAGCCCGTTCCACAAGATCGCAGGCGGCCTCGTGGGCAGAAAGAGCCGGAGCCTCAGTGGAACAGATCTGTCAGACAAGCCACATGGGCGAAGCAGGACACCTTCCTAAAACAGAGTGGAACTGCTATCACCTCGGGATCTGGCATTTGGAAGAAAGGTCTTACAAGCGGTAGGCCTTTAACTTCTTGTCCATCCTCTCAGGTGTGCCGTCCTGGAAGATGACTAGAGAAAATTACCAGTTGCACTTAGAGCCCTTGCACACTGGGGCGGTTTGCAGGCGCTATTGCGCTAATAATAGCGCCTGCAAACCGCCCCGAAAGTGCCGCTGCTGTCATCCCAGTGTGAAAGCCCCGAGGGCTTGCACACTGGAGCGATGCGCTGGCAGGATGGTAAAAAAAGTCCTGCCAGCAGCATCTTCGGAGCGGTGAAGGAGCGGTGTGTATACCACTCCTTTACCGCTCCTGCCCATTGAAATCAATGGGACGGCGCGGCTATACCGCCGGCAATGCGCCTCTGCAGAGGCGCTTTGCGGTGGTATTTAACCCTTTCTCGGCCGCTAGCGGGGGGTAAAACCGCCCCGCTAGCGGCCGCATACCGACGGTAAAACGCCGCTAATAATAGCGGCGTTTTACCGCCGACGCCGCCCCCCGCCCCAGTGTGCAAGGGCTCTTACCGTTAACTGCTTTTCTAGGAAATCTTCCAGGACAGCAGGCCTACTTCCCATCCTTTTAATGTAATTACGGGAAAAGTATCCCTCTTGCACCAGGATAACATATTACTTTGGCAGAACTGAGGTGCAGGGGGAAAGGAGGGGCCTTTTAAACACATGTGTTTGTGTTTCCTGTCAGGTGGACCAGTCATCTCTTAAGTGTGCCGTCCTGGAAGATTTCCTAGAAAAACAGTTACCAGTAAGTGTAACTGGCAATTTTTTTTGGAAAGCCTATCATTCTACTGTTTTGAGAAAAAAAAAATTAGGCCTTTAAAGAAAATACAGTCTCTACAGTTAAACATGGTGGAGGTTTGCTGATGTTCCTGGATGTCTTGACCATGTGCATGGCATTATGAAATCTGAAGACTACCGAAGAATTCTGGGGTGCAATGTAGGGCCCAGTGATAAAGTTGGGTCTTTGTCAGAGGTCTTGCAGCAGGACAATGACCCAAAGCACAGGTCAAAAAAGCACCCAGTAATGGTTTATCAAAGCGCTGGAGAGCACGGTACTGGTCAGCAATGAGTCTAGATCTAAATCCCGGAGAGCACGGTACTGGTCAGCAATGAGTCTAGATCTAAATCCCATAGAGCACCTGTGGTGAAGCAGTAGGGAAAAGGAACCCTTCCAGTAGTGGTGTAAGGAACTCATTGATGGTTACAATAAGTGATTGATTTCAGTTATTTTTTCCAAGGGGTGTACTACCAAATATTAAATTGAGGGTGCCAATAAATTTGTCCAGTCCATTTTTGGAGTTTTGTGTGGAATGTGTCAGATTTGGCTTTTTGTTTCTCTACTTTGAGTCCTACCAATACAAACATAGTTACATAGTTACATAGTAGGTGAGGTTGAAAAAAAACACAAGTCCATCAAGTCCAACCTATGTGTGTGATTATGTGTCAGTATTGCATTGTATATCCCTGTATGTTGTGGTCATTCAGGTGCTTATCTAATAGTTTCTTGAAGCTATCAATGCTCCCCGCTGAGACCACCGCCTGTGGAAGGGAATTCCACATCCTTGCCGCTCTTACAGTAAAGAACCCTCTACGTAGTTTAAGGTTAAACCTGTTTTCTTCTAATTTTAATGAGTGGCCATGAGTCTTGTTAAACTCTCTTCTGCGAAAAAGTTTTATCCCTATTGTGGGGTCACCAGTCCGGTATTTGTAAATTGAAATCATATCCCCTCTCAAGCGTCTCTTCTCCAGAGAGAATAAGTTCAGTGCTCGCAACCTTTCCTCATAACTAAGATCCTCCAGACCCTTTATTAGCTTTGTTGCCCTTCTTTGTACTCGCTCCATTATTTTACATTTTTCTACATTGAACCTCATTTGCCATGTAGTCGCCCACCCCATTAATTTGTTCAGATCTTTTTGCAAGGTTTCCACGTCCTGCGGAGAAGTTATTGCCCTGCTTAGCTTAGTATCGTCTGCTAATACAGAGATTGAACTGTTTATCCCATCCTCCAGATCGTTTATGAACAAATTAAATAGGATTGGTCCCAGCACAGAACCCTGGGGAACCCCACTACACACCCCTGACCATTCCGAGTACTCCCCATTTATCACCACCCTCTGAACTCGCCCTTTGTAGCCAGTTTTCAATCCATGTACTCACCCTATGGTCAATGCCAATGGACCTTATTTTGTACAGTAAACGTTTATGGGGAACTGTGTCAAATGCTTTTGCAAAATCCAGATACACCACGTCTACGGGCCTTCCTTTATCTAGATGGCAACTCACCTCCTCTTAGAAGGTTAATAGATTGGTTTGGCAAGAACGATTCTTCATGAATCCATGCTGATTACTGCTAATGATACCGTTCGTATTACTAAAATCCTGTATATAGTCCCTTATCATCCCCTCCAAGAGTTTACATACTATCAATGTTAGGCTAACTGGTCTGTAATTCCCAGGGATGTATTTTGGGCCCTTTTTAAATATAGGTGCTACATTGGCTTTTCTCCAATCAGCTGGTACCATTCCAGTCAGTAGACTATCTGTAAAAATTAGGAACAACGGTCTGGCAATCACTTGACTGAGTTCCCTAAGTACCCTCGGATGCAAACCATCTGGTCCCGGTGATTTATTAATGTTAAGTTTCTCAAGTCTAATTTTAATTCCATCCTCTGTTAACCATGGAGGTGCTTCCTGTGTTGTGTCATGAGGATAAACACTGCAGTTTTGGTTACTGAAGCCCCCCGATTCACTCGTGAAGACTGAGGAGAAGAATAAATTCAATACCTTCGCCATCTCCCCATCCTTTGTAACCAGATGTCCTTCCTCATTCTTTATGGGGCCAATATGGTCTGTCCTCCCTTTTTTTTCCAAAAAGGAAAAACCAAAAGCAATTACAAATGTTTAGGCATTCTCATGTTTGTTTCAACAATTTTCTGGGTGAAGTGGTGCATTATTTGACAAATGCAGGCGTGTCAATATTTTTGGCCATGACTGTACATGCAAACGTTTACATTTTTTCTTTTAAACAAATTGTATTCTTGTGTTTTTTTTTTTTTAATTTTTTTTTTTTTTTTTTTTTAATTGAATGGGTTGTTTTACAAGGTAAGGGTCCACATATACCGTATTTATCGGCGTATAACACGCGCCGGCGTATAACACGCACCCCAAGTTTAGGAGGGAATTTTAAGGAAAAAAAACTTACATTTAAATGCCCATCAATGCAGCCTCATCAGTGTTCATCTGCAGCCTTTCCCCAGTGTCCAGTGCAGCTTTGCCCCAGTGCAGCCTTGTCCCCAGTGCAGCCTTGTCCCCAGTTCAGCTTTGCCCCAGTTCAGCTTTGCCCCAGTTCAGCTTTGCCCCAGTGCAGCCTTGTCCCCAGTTCAGCTTTGCCCCAGTTCAGCTTTGCCCCAGTGCAGCCTTGTCCCCAGTGGTCCGTGCAGCCTTGTCCCCAGTGGTCCGTGCAGCCTTGTCGCCACCGACATACAAACGTTTAGTTTGTATTTTTAAACATGGCGCCGCGGAGTTCGGAGGGACTCGGGGGCGCTCGTTCAGCTGAACGAGCGCCGCCGAGGACACAGTGACTGGGCGGAGCCGAGATACACATATCCGAGGGTTCTCGGCTATTCTCGGCGCCGTTCACAGTCACGCCCAGTCCCTATGATGGACATAACAGAGGTCCAATGGCGGGACTGGGCGTGACTGAACGGCGCCGAGAAAAGCCGAGAACCCTCGGCTATGTGTATCTCGGCTCCGCCCAGTCACTGTGTCCTCGGCGGCGCTCGTTCAGCTGAACGAGCGCCCCCGAGTCCCTCCGAACTCCGCGGCGCCATGTTTAAAAATACAAGCTATGTGAATGTCGGCGGCGATCGCTCCGACAGATCACAAAATAGCGGGGATCGGCGTATAACACGCACCCACGATTTTCCCCTTATTTTAAGGGGAAAAAAGTGCGTGTTATACGCCGATAAATACGGTACTTTAAATTTGTGATATTTTCAGGATTATATTCAGATTTTAAGCTTGCTAATTGCAGTTACAGTATATGGCTAATTACATTGCCATGTTTTGCTTGTATCGTTACTGTTCTTTGATTTGCATTTGAGAGCATCTTATTTTTCTTACAGATGAAGAGCTAAATGATGAAGAATTTTATGATGATGAGTTAGAAGCATACTTTAAAAAACTTCGTCCACCTGGAATGCAACGTGGAGTTATTGAAGGACAGGAAATTCAAGAGCCAAAAAGAGGATCTTTCACGGTAAAAAGGATTAACGCTGATTTCTCATGTTTAAATGACTAACACTTGTGGCTTCTGCATTACAATTTCCTTGACTATCCATTCAAAACTATTGGATGTGCCTGATGAAAGTTGCTATGCTCTGAAACTGAAAACTATCATTTTAATTGGTCTTTATCAGGGTCATTTGTCAGACACACATGAAAAAATGTGTTTGATCAGAAAGTATTGATAAAATTTCTCCTTGGTTGATCAACTTGCCAGTGTTCAAATTGATCCAAAGTTCACTGTCGATTGGATGAAGGGTGTGTGGTTTAAGATTATTTTTTATTAAGATCACTTTAGTTGCATCCAGTAATTTGGTCAAATCGATACTTATGTGGCCACCCTAAAGGTACCCACTAATGAGAACATAGTGATAACAGCCACTAGCAATAATTGCATGTAAAATCCGACAGGCTGGGAGTCAATCAACTTGGGGAGAAGAGCTATTGTAACATTTTTTACTTAAATGCTGGGAGTACACATCAGCTACACCATACTCCTCTGAAGACTGGTTGCAGCAGTTATCTGGGGGTCCTCTCCAAGATGGCAGAGAGCAGGGGATGCTGGGGTGGGAGTGGTCCTGAATACCACTGTTAGAGTAGAACCTAGATGTAGCCCCTCATAAAATATTTCCCACACTTTGTGTATTTTTTGCCTCTGACTCCCTTCACCTTATGGATGTTTTGTACACAGAACTAGAGCTTCCTGCGCTGGAGAATATTCTGTTTTTGAGGCATTTTGCCTTGGTGGGACCAGCTCTGCAGATGGGGGTTGCACCTATCGGAGTTTGCCACAACCTCAAGGTATGGGCTTGGTGTCTGTTCTGAGGGGGTTATCCTTCTAGTTGGGGTTCTGATTGGAGCAGACACCACCAGTCCTTTTGGACTGTTCGCTTTTTTTTTTTTTTGCTCTGCCAGAGGCATGTGGAGTATCCCTTCCTCTGGGAACGTACTGTAGGTTTGGTCGTAACCCAAATGTTTATATCCAGAAGCTATTGGGAGGTAACTCAGTTAATATTTTAGAGAGTAGGATGAGCACGCTGTTCCAAAACATTTTGCTCTTTCTACATTGAGGCATTTCTTTTGCTGCTCTAAGGTCTTGAGCTTTAAGCGAGGTGTCGGTCCTGCAAGAAGTCCTGGGTTCCTAAACTAAAGGACCATGCCATGTTAGTCTTGAAGGGACACTCGCACTCATTTGGGAGGGGAGGGAGTTTTGCTGACCTTCATGGACATTTAGAAGGGAAGATGTGGCTAGTGGATCCGCAGTATAGTGGCTTGTGGCTATAAGTTCGACTTTCACAGCTTTTCCATTCCACCCCTCATGCTTTCAAATGTTTTCTTTTGAACCTGCAAAAAGATTTGCGGACTGTCAAATATATCACCAAATGATCATCAAAGGTTCCTGCTGGTTGTGATGTCAGTTTGTGGCCCTGCTTGTATAGTCTGTCCATGGCTCCCAAAGTGCTCACCAAGGTCCTGGCCCAAATTTTGGACATTTATACGGACCCAGGGTATCCCTATTATAGGATACGTGTGTGTGTGTTGGTTTTTTTTTTTCTCCTGAAGGAGCAATCGACTCCTCTCTTGGAAAACACTCATGGTACGCACTCTGGAGACGTTTTTTTACCTTAATTTTCAGAAATCAGTGTTGCTCCAGGCTCAGCAGTTGTAATATTTGTGCCTGACCCTGGATACTACCCAAGCAACAGATTCTTCCTGAGAAGAAATACCTAGGACTTGGACGGCTTTGCTCAGGTCGATTTAAAAAAATCCCTTGCTTCACTTTTATAGGAGGTCCTTGGGAAGCATGGTTGCCTCTTTTAAGGTGAAAAACACTCAGCCCAACAGAGGGGAAATGCATGGGACTTTTTCAAGAAACTAACGTACAAATTGAAACACATTTTATTACAAATTTGAAAATGCAGCTCAATTTTGATGAGCAGCCTTCCAGATTATAATCAATATTTTGCATCTAGGATCGATTCTTGATAGGTTTGCTTCCTTAGGATCTACGCTGAGATATTAATACAGGAAATACAGTCTGGAGAAAGAAATGGCTACAATTCAGATAATCCAGGTATATTGCCAAATAAATTAGAAAACCACTGAAAATAACTTGTTCACAAAATCTCTCATCTGGGAGCACATTTGGAAATGGGAAACAGAGTAAAAAACCCCAGAACTAAAGACACACAAACACGCATACACACTCAAAATAGAATTTAGACCTACCGGGAAGTTTACATATACCACAGTACTGGGTGATCCAAAATGTAACCCCTTCCCGACCAGCCGCCGCAGTTGTACTGCGGCAGGTTGGCTCCCCTGGGCGAATTTGTCTGCCGCAATATCACAGTCCTGATTAAAAATTGCAGATCCCTGCCATTAGTAGTAAAAAAAAAAAAAAAAAAAAAAAAAAAATAATAAAAATACCATAAATCTATTCCCTATTTTGTAGACGCTATAATTTTTGTGTAAACCAATCAATGTATGCTTATACATTGGGAACCTCGAACATTTAGGAATAATGGGTTAGTGTAACATTTAGGGGGAGAATGTACATGTGTATGTGTGTGTGTGTATATATATATATATATATATATATATATATATATATATATATATATATATATATATATATATATATATATATATATAATTTCAATTTATTTATTGTGTGGGTTTTTTTTTTATTTTTTTTTAATTTAATTGAATTTAAATTGTTGCTTTTTTGTTTATAGCGCAAAAAATTAAAAACCGCAGAGGTGATCAAATACCACCAAAAGCTCTATTTGTGGGCAAAAAGTTTTGTTTAGGTACAGCGTCGCAGACCAGGCAATTATCAGTTAAAGCGACGCAGAGCCGTATCGCAAAAAAATGGTCTGATTGAGCAGCCAAATCTTCTGGGGCTGAAGTGGTTAAAAAAAAAAAAAACTAAAGCTCAATCGTGTGTGTCAAGTCCACCAGAGAAAGGAGGGTTCTTTAATGATAAAAAATTTCTCAGTCCCCCACACAATATTCGACATCCCTATTGGCCTCAAAGTAAATGACTTAATCATTTACTCAATCACAAGGATAATTGTGATTTACAAGGAACATGCAGTATGTGCCAAACTGAACAATGAACCATCACAAGGACAAAGCTCAGTAAAACTTCCCTATAGCGTTTAAAGGAACCACCACCGCCATAAATTACATCACAAGTCCCATCCTTCATCTGTATCTCCCCTCTTTTGAGTTTTCTATTGATTTTAGGGATAAAACCAATAGAAATTTTGTACCTCCTTGAGTGACATAAATCTGTCCCATGTGGTTTTTTTTTTTTTTTTTTTTTTTTTTTTTTGAGTAATGATTGCCTCTTTCCCAGTTCTATTACATACCTCTGTAGTGGAATTTTAAATGGCGTGTGCTGGAAGGATGCATTTGTTTGACTCTCCTCCCATAGAAGCATCTGGTCTCCGGACTGGTGGAAGTCTTCGTGACTGCTAAAGACGTATAAGTCCTCCTCCTCCTCTCCTGGAAGGTTCTGATGACGTATAGCACCTTGATAGGCAGAGTGGGGAATGTCTGGACTATCTTTTTTGGTACAAGGGGACTTGGTCACTGTACGGGAGGTTGTTGCCTATCAATATTATCCTGCATTGGTCGACTTGGCTGAAGCAGCTCCATGTACGTGTCCAGTATGCCACACCAAGTGGATCCCGTCCTGTCTTGTGTGTAGCTTCATGTTTCTGCTTTGTCTGCCATTTCCTTCCCAGGAGTGAAAGATTGACTGACAGATTTTCTCCGTCATTAGCAGTTACCTCCAGGGGAGTGGGCTTTTCACCTGGAGGTGTTTGAGGAGTTTTGTTGAAAGTGTGTTGTGTTTTTTTTTTTTTTTTTTTTTCCTGATGCTTGAACATGCTTGATACAGAAGCTCTCTACTAACACTTTCAGCTGAGACCCACGCCGCGCTTCTTACATCTCATACCGAGGGACAGACTGGCCTCTGCCTCATCCCCCAGCTGCGCTATCTGCTGTTCTTACATATACATATAAGTGCTTTTAATTAAAGACAGTATTGCACTATATTGCCTCTCTGTGGCTTGTTTTTTGGGGAGCCAAACTTCACAGATTTATTGAAAAGGATCTGTGGATATGCACTTCAGAGTGTAACGGTTTGAGGAATCTACTGTTTACCATCCATTATTGAAATGAAGTCAGATTAATTTCTGGAAACAGTTGATTGGAGTTGCATGTGGCTTGAAAGGTCCTAGCTAAATGAGGAAGGATCCCTCTATTATATGCCTGGTGGTCACTCTGTGATCACAGATATCTGGTGAGCACATATGTCACTTCGGGTGAAGCACTTTGGTTCCTTCAAGATTTAACCACTTAAGGACCAGCCTCGTTTTGGAATTCAGGTGTTTACATGTTTAAAACATTTTGTTTTTGCTAGAAAATTACTTGGAACCCCCAAACATTATATATTTTTTTTCTAACACCCTAGAGAATAAAATGGCGGTCATTGCAATACTTTTTTTCACACCGTATTTGCGCAGTGGTCTTACAAGCGCGCTTTTTTTGGAAATAAAATCACTTTTTTGAATAAAAAAACAGTAAAGTTAGCCTTTTTTTTTTTTTTTTTTTTTTTTTTTTTTATATTGTGAAAGATAATGTTACGCTAAGTAAATTGATATCCAACATGTCACGCTTCAAAATTGCGCCCGCTCGTGGAATGGCGTCAAACTTTTACCCTCAAAAATCTCCATAGGCGATGTTTAAAAAAATTCTACAGGTTGCATGTTTTGCGCTAGAGTTCTAGGGCTAGAATTATTGCTCTCGCTCTAACGAGCGATACCTCACATGTGTGGTTTTGACCACCGTTTTCATATGCGGGCGCTACTCATGTATGCGTTCGCTTCTGCGTGCAAGCTCGACGGGGCATTTTTAAATTTTTTTTTTTTTTCTTATTTTACATGATTTTATTTATTTTTACACTGTTTAAAAAAAAAAAAAAAAAATGTCACTTTTATTCCTATTACAAGGAATGTAAACATCCCTTGTAATAGAAAAAAGCATAACAGGTCCTCTTAAATATGAGATCTGGGTTTAAAAAAACCTCAGATCTCATATTTACACTAAAATGCAATAAAAGAAAAGTCCATTTAAAAAAATGACCTGGGGAAAAAACAATGTGTGCCTTTTTACGACGTATGGGCAGAAGTGACGTTTTTTGACGTTGCTTCCGCCCTGCAGCGTCATGGAGGAGGGTGGGCGCCATCCTTCCCTCACTCGTCTCCATGCACAGCTAGGGAAAGGACGCGATCGCCGCTGCCGACGGCTCCAGTAAGCAGCGGAGGGTACCGGATTGCGGAGGGGGAGGGCCCTCTCCCGCCACTTGTAAAATAGATCTTGCGGTGAATCCGCCGCAGAGACCACTTTTATCTTGTACTCGACCGCCTGCCGAAAACGGGGATACCGGGGTTATGGCAGCTAGTTGCTGCCATAACAACTATATCCTCCGCCAAACTTAGGATGTATATGTACATGCGGCGGTGGTGTTGGAGAAATAATATATAGAAGAATTTAACCACTATTGTTTTATTCGCATGTATATTTGTGCCGGACTGTTTTGACACTAAACCCATGGTGTACTTGTTGTCACTAAATAATGTACTCACGCTACGTTGGGTGATAATGTTTTTTGCGCCCAATTTTTCACTATTTTATGCTTTATTCGTTTTTACAAATTTTTGGTGCAGCATTATAACAATTCCTAAAATTGTATTTTTTATTTTAATATTGCGCTGTTTCTCATTTTCCATTTTCACCATAATTCCTGTAAATGTTCGGGTGACATCCGAACTACCCAAGGTCCCCTCTAGCCCTGTCCAGGAAATTTGGGCTTCCTGGGTCTGACTCTGAAGTGAATGCTGACCAGGTTAGTAGTTTTTCTTCTCAAACATCGGCCCCTTCAGCAGGTTCAGTTCAACGGGAAGTAACTGAGGCTTGTGGCAATCTCGCAAGTTCCTTTGGTAGACGCTGCAGTCGTCCTAGTGCCACTGCGGCGCCAACGCCTTCCTCTTCTGTGGTGCCTGCGAAGGGCCGAGGTCGAAAGTCTTCAGGTGGCCGTAAACGTCTCTTAGAAGCTACCTCTAAAAGCGGACCAGTTGTACCCAGGGCTGAGCTTCCATCCTGCTTTACAGTAACTGGTTTTAATGGCCTAACCATTGAACGCCAGGTACTAAGAGATAGAGGTCTGTCGGGATCAGTGATCCCTACTATGGTGAAGGCGAGGAAGTCGACTTCTAGTAAGATATACCATCGTACGTGGAAAGCATACATTTCTTGGTGTGAGTCGATTGGCGTTCATCCTCGATCCTTTTCTGTGGCTCAGATCTTCGCTTTTCTTCAACAGGGCATTGAGCAGAAGTTGGCTTTGACCCCTAGCCACTCACTCTTTGTTTCGTACCTTAATTGAAGGAGTCCAGCATGTGGCTCCGCCTGTACGGTCTCTTTTGCCACCATGTGTTTTAAACTTAATGCTATCGGTTCTCCAGAAACCTCCATTTGAGAATATTTGGCAGATTCCCTTACCTATGTTGTCCCAGAAGGTGGCATCCCTGGTGGCTATTACCTCGGCCTGCAGGGTTTCGGAGTTGGCGGCATCCTGCGTAGTGCCTATTTAGTACTCCCATAGGGATAAAGTGGTTCTTCGTCCCTGTCCGTCATTTCTACCCAAGGTTGTCTCTGACTTCCATTTGAATGAGGACATTGTGTTGCCATCCTTGTGTCCCAAGCCGGCTCATCCCAAGGAATTTGCTTTGCATACCCTGGATGTGGTTTGTGCGATTCGACGGCACATTCTACTCAGGCGCTTGGTACTTCTTGGGCCTTCCTTCATCAAGCGTCCGATATCACAGGTTTGCAAGGTGGCCACTTGGTCGTCAGTGCATACCTCATAGAATTTAGTGAAAGTGGATATTTTGGCATCTGTGGATCTTGTTGTTGGCCTTGTATGTTTGCCCACCACTCATTTTTCTTTGGCACTGCTTTTAGACATCCCAGTGGTCAAGATTAAGGAGGCGCTGTGTCCGTTGAATGAAAGGGAAAATCGGATTTTTGTACTCGCCGTAAAATCCATTTCTCTGAGTTCGGACACAGCACCCACCCCTCTATGGAGTTTTTGATATTTCTATTACTGCTTGCTACTAAACTGAATACCTAGTGCAGGGAGGGGGTTATATACTGACCGAGGACAACCCATGGGCGTAGTCAGGTGTTTTTTGTTCTGCCTAGTCCTACACTTGCAGAGGCGATATATAACCCAATGGTCAAGATTAAGGAGGTGCTGTGTCCGTCAAACTCAGAAATGGATTTTATGGTGGGTACAAAAATCCCATTTAATTTTTTTTTAATTTCAGGTACTTGTATAGCGCTGTCAATTTACGCAGCGATTTACATATACATTGTACATTCACATCAGTCCCTACCCTCAAGGAGCTTAAAACCTAAGGTCCCTAACACATATTCTTACATATACTGGGGCCAATTTTTAGACAGGATCCAATTTAACATACCAGCATGTATTTTTAGAGTGTGGGTGGAAACCGGAGTACCCAGAGGAAAACCCACAGGGAGAACATACAAACTCCAGGCTGTCGTGAATATTCAGTCAGAATAAGTTGTGCCTTTTTAAGGACAGGTTTCCCGCACAATAATTATCATTGAGTAATTTTTTACGAAGATATTTTTAAGATACAAAATCAATCTATATGACAGTCTATGCTTGTGAAACCTATTCACGGAGACGTGTGGTCATACGAAATAGAAATTTATTGGTAAACAAACAAATAATCTCATGAAATTAAGATACCGATTGCGTTACATGAACGTCTTGAAAATCAATAAAAACACTTGCAAAAATGGGCGTACCGTCCCTTTGACATAATACCACCATGATAACTTCTCGGTAGAATCAATAACCTTGTGAACTTGACAATTAAACAGAACATCTGTATTTCACACGTACAACCGTTACTTTGCTGCAGGTAAGTAAGTGGTTAAAATTGTGAAATAAATTAGACGTTTGTTTTGTCAATAAATGTGGCCTATGCAAAAAGAAAAATATAATGAAAAATGTGAATCTTTAGAGAAAAATCTACAAGGCGGTTATTGATTTGGGAGAATGATTATCAATTGAATAATATTCAATACATCAATATTTGAGAGAACATATCAATATTTGAGAGAACATACAAGATAAAATCAACATGACATCATTACCCATTCCAGGATGGCTGCTGTTCCTATCGGCTGGTTACCAGAGTTAAGATGGCTGCCGTAGTTTCAAAATGGATACTCTTAAAGAGGATTTACTTCTTGTGACCTCCGAGTTCTAAGTATTAGGTGTTGAGGAATCTTCATGAATGTAAAAATATGTATTCATGCATGGTGCATGAGTGTCAGTCTGGGATTGTATGTATCTCCCAGTGTCCCCCCTCAGGGTGGATCCCTGAGCTCTCCCCCTGAGCTCTCTTCCTTCTCCTGTGTCCCTCTCTGCCTTCTTACTTGCCTCTAAATACCATTTCAGATAATAAGACCATAAAAATTATAATGGCTCTGCCCAAAAGGACGTGGCTCACTTCCCATTGGGTTAGGAGACTTGATTATTAACCTCTTCTGGAAATTTAGTGAGTTCAAATAATACCACCTTCAACCACCAGGTGTCTCGCACGTGTTTTGAGTCCATCCTTTTAAGTTAATACGTTCTATTTTCATAAGGTTTATAATGGTAAGGATAGTATATACCTTTAAATATTCTGGTAATCGGTCTAATGTAAAATACACTCAGTATAAGTTTGATTAATCACCATTACATAACTTGGTTATATATCTGTATCTCTATAAATGTATATCTGTAAAAACTGGTCTATCTATGAAATACACACGTTGTTATATATATTCATCAATACTACATAAAAATGATTATATGGATACCTGTATAACTTCTGGTATCTTCACTGAATATTCGTTTTTCTCTGCACAGGTTACAGTCTTCTATAGATATAATCATAATTATATGTTTTTCCTAATACTAATTAGTTTCTTAAAACACTTCTACTTATAAAATCACACTTTCATATATAAATTCTTCATAGCAAAGTTGATGGGTCCGCAGATGCCAACATTATAATGTCTCTGTGACCTACAATGTCATAGATAGTTTGAAATAACTTATAAAAACCTTATAGATACTTTTAAAATATTTTTAACTGGTACAAAATTCAACTCTTTTTAACGTGTTGAGATGGACCTTGAACATTCCCACTGGGTGTTTAGAAATGACTTGTTTGTCTAAACCATCCTAAAAGTTCATACAATGAGTTTTGTTAGCCAAGGTGTTAGCTATTTAACCACCTCAATACAGGGCACTTACACCCCCTTCCTGCCCAAGCCATTTTTCAGTTTTCAGCGCTGTCGCACTTTGAATGACAATTGCACGGTCATGTTACACTGCACCTTAATTAAATTTTTAGCATTTTTTTCCCCACAAATAGAGCTTTCTTTTGGTGGTATTTGATCACCTCTGCGGTTTTTATTTATTGCGCTATAAACAAAAGAAGAGGGACAATTTTGAAAAAACACAATATTTTTTACTTTTTGCTATAATAAATATCCAAATTTTTTTTTTTTTTAACAAATTTTTTCCTCAGTTTAGGCCGATACGTATTCTTCTACATATTTTTGGTAAAAAAAAATTGCGATAAGCGTATATTGATTGGTTTGCGCAAAAGTTATAGCGTCTACAAAATAGGGGATAGATTTATAGCATTTTTATTATTTATTTATTTTTTACTAGTAATGGCGGCGATCTGCAATTTTTATTGTGACTACGATATTGCGGCGGACACATCGGACACTTTTGACACATTTTTGGGACCATTCACATTTATACAGCGATCAATGCTATAAAATTGCATTGATTACTGTGTAAATGTGACTGGCAGGGAAGGGGTTAACACTAGGGGGCGCTCGAGGGGTTAATGTATGACCTAAGGAGGTGATTCTAACTGTGGGGGGAGGGGACTGACTGGGGGAGGTGACCGATCGCTGTCCCTATGTACAAGGGACACGCCATCGGTCTCCTCTCCTCTCTGACAGGACGTGGATCTGTGTTTACATGCACAGATCCATGCTCCTGCTCTGTTACCCGCAATCGCGGGTGCCCGGCGGACATCGCGGCCGCCGGGCACGCGCACCGGGTCCCGAGTGACGCAGCGGGCACGCGCCGCCGGCGGCGCGCGCGCGCCCCCTAGTGGCTCGGGAGGGCGAGGACGTCATATGACGTCCTCCCAGAACAACAGAAGCCTCGTCCAGCCGTCATATGACGGTGGGCGGTGGCTTAGCGGTTAAACAGTCCATCACTTGAACACAATAAGTTTAGCCAGGTGAGGTTATCTCTAGGCGAGAATTGTCTGTATAATCTTGTGTCCTGTGGCAGCTTTCGTTTATTCACAATACCATGTAAATATCTCCTTGTTTTTGTGACGAGAGCAGTTTTTTGTTCCAACAGTTTTCCTTACAATACATGCTTGTAAAAGTCTTCAATATTTGAAGTAGTAGTAAAACTTGGAAAAACATGAGAGCGTCTAATTTGTCCTAAAGGTCTGCAAAAGGGCAACAGTTCAATTATTTAACATCACAGTTCATCTACTTTTTGAGGCCTAAGCATCTCTCATGTTTCTGCCAGTAAATATAAAATATATTTCTTCATGAATTCACAACAAGGCAGATGGTGTTGTGGTCCAGATTCAAACCAGCGACCCTTTTTGCTGCTAGGTGAAAGTGGTAACCACTACACCTCTGTGCTGCTTACATAATCAGGCTTTACCTGTAGACTTTATATTAACAAACACAGATGAGTGTTGAGCTCATAGCATAAAACAGAAGGAATCTTTAACCATATCCTCAGTCTGTGACCCTAGATAGGATATACCTTTTGACGCATGTTAATGAATGCTACACATAATTGGGTGTCATCTGTGCATATCCAGTGCCACGAGCGGAGACTATGGTTGAAGTTTCCTTCTGTTTTATGCTAGAAGCCGAATACTCATCAGTTTGAACATAATTCTACTTTTCTTATAATAAACTGTGCCATTGGTAATTCTCTAGGCTGGTGCTGTTTTTGTTGTGTTTTGAATTCCCCTGTATGAAGAGGGCTACAAAGCCTAGGGAGCAACTGGTAAAATGTACATAACTCCAGCTGATAAATTATCTGGGGAAACGATATATTCTTATTATATGCAGAAAAGTTTTTTTTTATTTTTTTTTATTTTTAGTTGGTATATGAATACTCAGCCTGTGTACTGTACAATTAAGGTTAGAGGTAAATATATTTGTTTCAATCAAAAGAAACAATATAATGAAGGGTTATATTCAAACAGTATAACTTTTACGATAGCCATTATATTAGAGACCATAGCAATAGATAGAAAAATTCTCTTTTATAGCGTATTGAAAAATGGATAACCAATTCACGGGCTGTGACAGGGTGAAATAAAGAGGAGAAAGTGAAAAGCAAAAGAAAAAAGGCCTAAGGAGGAGGGAGAAACTGCTTGGGCACTATAGGATAGGGACCGTCTGGAAGAGGTAAAGCAATTTTTGGTAGTGTCCATTTTTAACACATTAATACGTCCAAACCAGGGTAGAGAAGATGGATTCCAAGATGTCTAAATCCTTTCGAATACGTGTTAACAGAGGAGGGTAATTCAGAGAATATGAGTTGGAAAGGTTGGCAGGGATAATGACACCTAGATAAGATATACCTTTAGGTGACCACTGAAAAGAAAAATTTGAGCGTAGCTGAGACAGTGACATCAGGGAGCGAGATATTAAGGGCCTCCTTTTTTTTTTTTTTTTTTTGGACATATTGAGTTTGAAATTGCTAAACTCCCCGAAGCGGCAGAATTCATGCAAGAGGGACAGTAGGGATGCGTGGGGTTGTTGTAAATACACTAATAAGTCGTCAGCATAAAGAGAGCTTGTGGTGAGTTTGGATACCAACCATGGAATCATTCTGGCGACTGGCACGGACTAGGTGTTCTATCGCAATGACAAAAAGCAATGGGCGGGGGCATCCCTGTCGTGTCCCGTTTTTTTGATATATAGAAAGGTTTAGAGGAAGAACCATTGACCAGTACTGATGCTGAAGGCTGAGAGTATAAGGACATGACTTTGTTAACAAAAGTCACGCCAAGTCCAATCTGGACCAGAGATGAGCGTAGAAATTGCCAGTTGACCCGGTCGAACGCTTTTGCTGCGTCAAAAGAAAACAAGCCTTCAGTTTGTGCTGTTGTATGTACAAGATTAGATGAGTAGTTTTTTGTGGTGTTGTCCCTAGCCTCCCATCCTGGGACAAAACCCACTTGATCTTTATGAATTACAGTTTGTCCCCCCTCGGTTAGCCAAAATTTTTGTCTGTTTAGGAGAGAGATGGGCCTATAACTGCTACATTGAGAAGGGTCTTTACCTGGTTTGGGGAGAATAGAAATATTAGCAGATAACAACTCTGTGGACGGGAAGTGAGTCATCGATGGCATTAAAGGTGTCAAGGTGTCTGAGATGCCTTGAGTGTTACCCTCTATTGGGCAGTGGTATGGGGTGGTGCGTGGACGGAGTACCCTGGCTAAATGTTGGCCACATTTATTAGCTAGAGAGTAATGATCGTTGCGGCCTTTGTCACGTGCAGTGAGGGAATGAGAGTCAAGTAATAGAGCAAGTCCTGGCGTGCATTAGGGAGATCCACATAGACAGCAGAATTCAGAGTCTGCTTATGTTGTAGTCTCCAGTGAAGCAATGGTAGAGAGCAAGCGCATAATCTCCATCCAACGGGCCCTCTAGTCGGGAACCATGCTGGATAAAGACACCCCGATTAACACATTTCAAGTCTTCCCACTCTGTCAGGGGATTAGTGTCATCAGACCTATGGTCCAAAACGAAGTTCGTATGGCTAATTCAATATCAGCAACACGGGGAGTCCTTGAGCAGACTGTTTAAACGCCAAGAAAAACCCCTATATGATTTGGGTAAATGATCTAGAGCAGGGATATGCAATTAGCGGACCTCCAGCTGTTGCAGAACTACAAGTCCCATGAGGCATAGCAAGACTCTGACAGCCACAAGCATGACATCCAGAGGCAGAGGCATGATGGGACTTGTAGTACAGGGGCAAGGTGTGACCAAAAAAAGATTACAGAGAGATGTTCGTTCGGGAACATCTAAAAGGGTTTGGGACACACAAAAAAGGATCAATAAGGGAATACCTCTGGGTCAAAGGATTTAGGAAAAGCTATTGATACCCCTTTCGACTTGTCCTGCGGGTTAGTGCTATGATACCAAGTAGGATAGAAGCGTTACGGAGGGCTGGTATACTATGAGCAGAAATGAGTTTCCTGCAGAAACAAGATTTTGGTATGTGTCTTATGAAAATGATAGAGTATCTGGCTTTGCTTCTCCGGAGTGTTAAAACCTCTACAGTTGTAAGAAGAGAAGGTAACAGGGCTATGTACTGCCTTTACTATGGTAACAGTGGGAGGGTACAAACCAACATGGGAAGTCCCCACTAGAAAAACCAAAAAAAAATATTGTCGGGTCATGGGGGAGTTTAAGACAGCGCAGGAAAAAATAGAGGGGAAGTAGAACAGAAACAACATAGAGAAAAGAGGAGAGACACAGAACAGATAGGGGGTGTCCCTTATCCCATTGGCTGGGTAAGAGAAGATGTAAACGTATGAGAAATGGATACCACCAGTAATTGAGATAAAACTGGCCACTAGGTGGCGCAATAGCACTCAAAATCAAGGGTAAATGCATCACAAGGCACTGTAAGGCCTAGGTGGGGGGGGTCTTGGAAGGTGCATAAAACAGCCCCCAATCCCAGCCACCCACAGGATAATAAACAAAATGAAGGGAACTTCGAACATTTAGAAATAATGGGTTAGTGCAACATTTAGGGGGAGAATGTACATGTGTGTGTGTGTGTGTGTGTGTGTGTGTGTGTGAGAGAGAATACATTTCTAAAATAGTATTGTATTAAAAAAAAAAAAAAAAAAAATATATATATATATATATATATATATATATATATATATATATATATATATATATATATATATATATATATATATATATACTTTCCTGGAGTAGTGTCTTGCAAGACCGCTGTGATATGAGAGGAAAAGAAATGACTACACACATCAAACACCGTAGCATGGATAAAGGAACAACATGAATAAACGATTAAAGAAAAATAATCATTATTGGCATCCAAGGAGACGCAGGACGAAAATGCAGCAGGGTCGCATATGGAGAATGAAAGCCCCAGGGTAGAAGTGCCAAACCTGAAAAAGCACCCAGGGTAAGTAGAAAAGAACATGAGTTCCAGAGGTGTTAGTCCTCAGGGGGCCTTCGGGAGGAAAATCTGGTGTGCTTCTGCTTGCCTTTCTGTTGCCATTGAGGAAGGAAAGGAAGGCCCAGGGTTGCAGGGAAAAATGGCCAATACGGCAGACATACTTGAGGCAGTTCCAGCATAGTGAGAAATTTTGGTCTCCATCATGCGAAATATAGCATGATGCGGCATAAAGCAGTCTTACCCTCATTATGTACCCGGAGTTTGAAGGGCATTCTCCATTGATATTTTATGACGTTCCTGGAGCAACTGCATGAGCCGTTTCAGGGCACGTCGCATGGCCAGAGTCTGGCGGGACAGGTCTGGTAGGAGCATGACTGGAACATCGTTGAAGAGAAATGCTCCCTGCATAATGTGTCGCACACAATCGAAGAATCTGGATTTCTCGGGCCCGAGGTCCTGTGTCCAGCTCCAAGGGTGCATCCGTAGGTTTCTGTAGCAGCTGGTTAAAAATGGCCGTCACCGCCGTAGCAAGATCTTTATGGTAGCCTGATTCCGGAAAACCCTGTATGTGGATGTTGCGGCTGTTACGGTTCCTGATGTCATCTTGCTGGTACATAATCTGTTGGATTATGACACCGAGAGTTTAGTGTCTTTGTGGGATTGCAGAGCATTGCAGAGGCTATCTGTGGTGTTCTCAATATCCTCCATTCGGACACCCAGATCCTTCTTGAGCTTATTGATCTCCTGCCTAATAGGTCTTTTCAATGCCTGTCACACATTGTTCAAAATCAGACTTGGTGGGCAGGGATCTAATATAGGAATGCAGGGATCGCATCTGTGGGTTGCTCAGAGCCTCCTGGGGAGGGGGAACGACCGCGGGAGCTCACCTGCATGTCAGCCATGTATTCAGATCAGGCAAGGGAAGCTGGCGCCATCTTGGAAGCCTGCTTGCTCTATGCTGTGGCTGAAGAACGGGTAAAGAAATGCCCCAGGTCTCCGTCTGAACGTCCCCCTCCATTTTTTTTTTTTTTTTTTTTTTTTTTTTTAGGGTCCTTAGGCTTTGGGTTACCCATCCGAGTGGCTGTGAGGAGGTTCGAGCTGTGTGGTAATCCCGTGGGCGTCTCAGCGACAGGGAGCCATGCTGAGACAGGTCTCACTGCTCCATGTGCCAAGCCACGCCCTGTACACTTTAAGGTTAGGGGACTTTTGACTTGAAAAATATTTTTGATCCAGCAATGCCTCCTTGCTCGTTGCAAGTTTTTGAATGCATTGCTGGATCAAAAATCTCTTTTTCACTTTGATATATTACCAAACCAATCCTTGTACCTTAGCTCCAGGCCTCTGTAACTGCATTATTGGGTAACTGTTCATACAGGGTGTTTGTTTTTTAATTATGCTGTAATAAAATTTATACTACTACTTTATTTTTTTTTTTTTATGTATATATTCTCCCCCTCATTATGTCCACTAATTTTTTGACTTGTTCTATAATATATATATATATATATATATATTATACAGTGTGTGTGTGTATATGTGTGTGTGTGTATATATATATATATATATATATATATATATATATATATATATATATATATATATATATATATATATATATATATATATATATATATATATATATATATATATATATATTATTATATTTTGGATGTTGGCATGGTGAGGGTCTTCCCTGCCTTTGTTTGGTTTTTGTTGCTCTCTCAGTTCCTGTTGAAAAGATTTAACTTCCTATAGGTCCTGGTGATCTGTCTCTTTACAGAAAGTGATCGGATCCAAAATTGTTGAGTTCCAGATAAAGAAAGCAATTGAAAATCTTGTGGGGATAACACCCTAGCTTTGGAGAGATTTTACTTCCTGCTTTTTCTCTTAAGACAGAAAGTGAAGTCTTGCCTATTTCCTACGGGTTAGTATTTTAATAGGAGCCTGGGAGGAAGTCCTATGATGTTTTGGACAACATTTGAAAATCCATGGTGTGTTAGCGAGTATGTGCAAATATCTGTTATTCTGGGAGGACGCCATATGACTGACACAGCAGTTGACAGATCGGTGTACTAGCCCGCTGCCAGTAACGTGATTGCTGTGGCCAATCACAGTAGATCACATGACAATTGTACACAATGAATGGCTTTGTTCATGCTATTCATTGTGTACTATTCTCTGTGATTGGTTACAGTTATCACATGGCACAGACAGGGCCAGTCACAGCCCATCTGTACCATGTGATTAACCGTGGCTAATCACAATCATATTCACAGAATGAGTGAGTAGATTTAATTCCGAAAAAATGGTTGCTTATAACGGTAAAGTTGGCATTGGTATTAGCAAAAGTTTTTTCTTTTGTCAAGCACAGCTGGATTTTTTTTATTTTTTGCCAAATGAAAAATGTCTGAAATTTTTCTTTTGTTTTGTTAAAACATTTTACAAATGTTTCTTTTTACATGTTAGGCCATCATGTATACTGCTACATTTCTTTTGGTGAAAATAACCCAAATTAGTGTTTTAATTTAGTCTGTAGGAAAGTTGATCCACAAATTGATTTATAGATAGATGGGTAGATACATAACATCTATCAGTCCTGAACCGAAAATGCCACGGCAGTACAAATATCCCTCAAATTACTCTTTGTTGGAAAGTAAACAATCCCAAGGTATTTACTAAAAGGCATGGGGAATTGTCTGAAGTTGTTTGTTTTATTTTTTTTTTTGTCACAATTGAAATTTTTTTTTCTTTCTAAAATACGGTCACACCAGTGCAGTACAGCGTTTGTCTTATAACTGGTGTGTCAGTGTTTAGGGACACTAGTGACAGTATGAGAACTTTTTTTTTTTCTCCCCACATAGTGACCAGAGCAATAGTGTTACTATAGTAAAACTGTACTACTCTGGGGAAGTGAACAGGATTTTTTTTTTTCACTGATTGCTTAAAATGGTGACTTTTTATTGTTATAAGCAATCATTTTTTCCGAATGAAAACAATTCATTCTGTGTTTACTATTGTAATTAGCTGTGATTGTATATAGCTGATCACATGGTACAGATGGGCTGTGTTTCGGTCCTGCCTGTACCATGTGATAATTGTGACCCATTGCAAAAATAAGCACAACCGTACACAATTAACGGCATGAATCAAAGCCATTCATTGTGTACAATTGTCATGTGTTCTGCTTTGGTCACAGCAATCACATGGTACCAGCAGTGGACCGGTACATTGATCAGTCATCGTCTGTGTTCGCCGGACACAACTGCTAGGAAATTGTGCCAGAGCGTGACGTAATCCTGGGAGGACGTTATATGGAAGCTGTTAAATAAGAAGGCTATTTGTGTGGGGAAAAAATGATAATGTCACGTATACAGTGTTGCATGGCCACTCAATTGCCATTCTAAGTGTGACAGTGCTGAAAGCTGTAAATTGGCCTGGGCAGGAAGGGGGTGAATGTGCTTGGTATTGAAGTACTTATAAAAAAAAAAAAAAAAACCCTCTCCTGAGGTAGATGAAATGCCTACATATGTGTGACTTCCCTTTTCTGCAAATGTAGTGTTATCGGTGTCGCACCATCCCTCTTCTTTATATACTTTAAGGCTGGATTCACACTGGTGCGATCAGACATCGCATGTGATTCGCACTGTATTACTGTGCACATCACATGCAATGTCGGTGCAATGTGAATTCAGCCATACAGTTTGGTTGAATTCGCATCACATTCGAACCAAAATGGCACAGGACCTTTTTTCGGTCTGCACTGGAATCGGATCGCATGGGTGTTAACACCCATGCGATCCGATTTCACAGTTCATACGGTGATCTGTGAATTGATTTGCAGGTGTCATTAACTTTACATTGCAAACCGTTACGGGTGTCAGAGGGCAGTGTGAACTGCCTGAGAGTGAGTTGCGGTGCGGAAACCCGCACTGGAATCACACCGGTTCTCACAGCGCACAAGTGTGACTTGAGCGTGAACTACTAAACCAGAACAAATACAGTATACAAATGCTCTGGATCAGTGACTCAAAGAATTTATGCTAGAGGGTATGCATAACAACCAAATAACTAGCTACCCATTGTTTGATTGTATTAATATAAAATCAAGATGTTCACAAGGTTTTTTTCGTGTTTTTATCAGGCAATGAACCGATTTAAAGACAGAGCTACAAATCAACAACCTAATGATCTTCAGTATGATGACGACTTTGAGGTACTTTTTAACATTTAAAATTTCTTAATTCATTACAAAAAAAAGTACTCTTATTTGCCAAGAGATGGCAAACGCAGAATAATAAAACTCGTACAGATTCTTGAGGGATAGATTAAGTGTCTTGTATTTTTTTTATTTATGTAATGCAATCAACTTATATGTGGTAACAGTAAACGAACAACATTATAATAATTACAAATGAGTCACAGTTTGTATATATTGGATACCTTGTGACCATAGATAATGGAATTTAAATTACTTTGATTATATTTATTTTTTTAGGTAATTTAGTAGCATTCCTTGTTTCCTTCTGTATCCCAGGAGGACTTCCAGATGCTTCAGGTCCGGCTTGCAGCGACAGGAATGGATTCCGCTCCAGCTAGTGATGATGACCTAGAATATGAGTTGGATACAGTTTCACAGCAAGCCTTACAAAGAGAGCGCTTCCTAGAGAATACAGCAAGGCATTTGGTATAGATATCTTTTATATATTTTTTTTTTTCTCTTTCAGTAGTTTTTTTTAATTTACATTTATAACCAAATCAAGGTACAAATGAGTATGAAGATCAATAAGGAAATGACAAATCACTGTAACCTATCTGGAAACCTGTCAGTAGCAGTAAATGGTGGACAAGATTCTATACAAGTTAACCACTTAAGGAACGAGCCTCTTTCTGAGACTTGTTGTTTACAAGTTAAAAACAGTTTTTGTTTGCTAGAAAATTACTTAGAACCCCCAAACGTTATACATTTTATTTTTTTCCCCAACACCCTAGAGAATAAAATGGCAGTCGTTACAATACTTTGTCACACCGTATTTGCGCAGCAGTCTTACAAACACTTTTTTTTTTTTTTTTTTAATTAAAAAATAAGGCAACAGTAAAGTTAGCCCAATTTTTTTTTTTTTTTTTATATTGTGAAAGATAATGTTACGCCGAGTATATTGATACCCATGTCGTGCTTCAAAATTGCGCCTGCTCGTGGAATGGTGACAAACCTTTACCCTTAAAAATCTCCATAGGCGACAGTTAATTTCTACAGGTTGCATGCTTTGAGTTACAGATGACGTCTAGGGCTAGAATTATTGCTCTCACTCTACCGATCGCAGGGACACCTCACATGTGTGGTTTGAACACCGTTTTCATATGCGGGCACTACTCACGTATGCGTTCGCTACTGCACGCGAGTTCGTCGGGACGGGGCGCGTTTAAAAATGTATTTTTTCTTATTTTACCTTTTTATTTTTACACTGTTTAAAAAAAAAAAATAAATAAATTGGCACTTTTTTATTCCTATTACAAGGAATGTAAACATCCCTTGTAATAGAAAGGAAAGCATGACGGGACCTCTTAAACATGAGATCTGGGGTCAAAAGGACACTAAAATGCAAAAAAATAAATTAAAATTGTCATTAAAAAAAAAAAAAACTAAAAAAAAAAAATGTACCTTTTAAAGAACTATGGGCGTAAGTAACGTTTTGACATTGCTTCCGCCCTGCAATGGTATGGAGACGGGTGGGAGCCATCTTCCCCCTCACTCGTCTCCATACCCAGCAAGGGTGAAGATCCAATCGCCTCCGCCGCTCCGGTAAGCAGCGGAGGGAGGGGTGGGGGGGGGCCCTTCCCTGCCGCCGATTTAAAAGTGATCTTGTGGGAAGTCTGCCGCAGAGACTACTTTTGTCTGATACTGGACCGCTCACTGAAGAAGAGTACACCGGGGTTATGGCAGCTAGCTGCTGCCATAACAACGATATTCCTCTTCAAAGTACCAACGCGTAACGACGGTGGGCGTTCCTGAAGTGGTTAAAATAGTTATAAAGGCAGAAAGTTTTTTTTTTTTTTTATCTTAATGCATTCTATGCATTAAGCTAAAAAGCTGCCTTCTGTGTGCAGCAGCCCCCTACGACTTTCCTGAGCCCCATCTCTATCCAGCGATGTTTTCAGGAGTGTCTTGACTGCCCGGGACTCTCCTTGGCTGAGACAGCAGCCTGACACCATTGTCTCCCACTGCTGTCAATCAAGGTCAGTCAGCCAAATAGGAGAGAAAGGGGGCCGTGCCGCAACTTCCTGTCTGAATAGACACAGGGTGCTGTGTTTCAACTCAGGTGCATCCATATCAAGCTAAGCTGCTTGCTGGGGGGGAGAGAAGACTCCACAGGAGGGAGGGGCCAGGAGCACTAAAGAGGGACCGAGTGTGTTAAGAATACACCATAGTAGACCATCTGGACCAGCCCTCCACATGTTTCTATTCCTAAGTCAACCTCCCAAGCCAACTGGTGGGGTAACTTTGTTCAGGTCTCAGAAAGTACAAGGTACACTATTGATAGTCGTCGTCCCCCGTCCCCCCCCCCCCCTGCAACCAGTGTCCAGCATGTTCCTGTTTTCAGTGTCCTCAGTGTAATCTCATCTGAAATTTTGGTTAAAGGAATTCAAGAAGTGGAGCATTTGGTATAGGAGAAGCATTGCTGACAAGGGTGTTCCAAGGGAGGTAGTACTCTACCTGTTTTTATTCCTCTATGGTCTAGGAAATTTCCAATCCTGTACAATCCCTTGTTTAGCTACCATGAAAAGTAATGAGGGGAGAAGTTGTGAAGAAACAAAGGGATATTGAAAATGGGACCACTGGAATATGTGCAAACCTAAGGGAGTAAATTTTGCAGATAGTTGCAGGGATGGAGGGAGTACAACAGGGTTGGCCATTAGATCACTTTATCCTAAGAAGGAATCCACATATGTAGATCTATTGGGAGCGGAGACCCTGCTTGGGCTTCCAGCTCGACCCTACCAGGTTGATAGTGGGTAGAGAAGTTTTGTGTAAGCTGGGGCCACTTTGAAGTAGCTCTGAAGCTGTGAAACCCTCAGATGACTTTGTAGCATAAAAAGTTTTGCGTGCCACTTTTGAACCCTTCAAGACCCAAATCAATTTGAAAATAAGATATTGGGATCTTTTTAGATATAAAGAGGTATTTTTTTAAATTTTTTTTAAAGTATTGTCATTACCCATCCAAGCAAGACTACGAAGACCACGCCCATAAGTCCCTGTCCAAGGAATTAGAGGGTAGTACAATTGGCTTGGTACTATGTAGATGTATCCAAAGTGGGCCTAATGCCCATGTATGAAAGGATACATGTACAACATTTATATGGAAAGGATGTCTTAGGAGATGTAAAACTGCATTGGGAAGGTTTGTGTTAAGTGCTTCTGATTCCCCCCCCCCCTTTTCTTTCCCCTGTTTAATCGAAGGCCTGATATCCCCAAAACTGGTTAGAAGCTTGAATAAGTTAGGCAAGATTGTGATTGGTAATGTTCTAAACATCACCAGGTCATCATTGAAGAGAGCACTCTTGTGACTAGTTTGCGTACTCTGGACACCTTGAATATCAGGATTGGATGTCATTGCTATTGCCAGTGTTTTTGATTGCAATGATGCATACCAGTGGTGATGGGGAACAACCCTGCCTTGTTCTTGTCTGTACGTGTACCAATTCTGACCTGTAGCCATGTACAGAGACATGGGCGGTAGGATTGGAGTACAAGGCATGCAAAACTGTGAGGAACTTCGATCCAAGCCAAAGGCCCTTATAAAGGTCTATAGAAAGTAACATCCCTTGTCTGTCCTCTTAGTTGGAACATAAAACCATAAAGTTAATCACTCATCTAATATGGTCTGTCACCTAGGAACAAACCGACCTGATCCACGTACATATAGTGTTCTAGAAATCTATTAAGTCTATTGGCATTTGTCAGCAGTTTCAAGTCAGTTAATCAGTGAGATTGGTCTGTAGTTCACTACATTGCTATGGGCTCTTTCTTGCTTGGTTATCGTCCCTACAATCGTAGAAGAACTATTGTGTTTATAAGGAGTGGAGCAAATTTTGTTACAGTAAGAGGACAAAAAGACATTCTGGGCCCAGGGTTTTTTATAAGTGTTTGGCCTTCTTAAATTTCTGTCACTGACTTTGCTTTCTAGGATATCCTTATGGACCGCCGAGAGGGAAGGTAGTTTTAAGGCGAGTCAGAAATTCCTCTATTTTATCGGTCACTATTTCCTCAGGGACTTTATACAATTTAGAATAGTGTAAGTGAAGGAGACTAAGAACTGACTGGAGGTTTTGAGTAAGGGAGTCATTGGGCTTTCGACGTTTCAGGACAGTGGGCTGTGCAGGTTGGGAATTCTCTAAATTCAACTAATCGTGTGCCTGGACAATCCGCGTGTATATTAAACCTAGCTCGGGCCCGACGGAGGCTTTTTTCCATTGTCTTAGTTGGACATAAATTCGTTTCAACTTTTTGGAATCTATTTTGTATTTCTCAGGTCCATCTGGATTCTTTTTTAAGTGCAAGACAGCAAGTTTGATCACTGTTGTTCCTTTTGTTTAATGGGCATTCTGAAATTTTTTTTTTTTTTTTTTTTCTTCCACCAAGTCAGTGGCTAACTGAATTAGGACTGTGGGTTGTTTGGATTTATAAAGGATGGAGTCTTAGGCGATTATTCAAATCCCTGAAATAGCAGGGTGCTGAGGTTAATGCCAAGCATAAAAACACCTTGATTAAAAACAGCACACTTATATGTCAGCAATCGCCAGTCCACCAGTGGATAGTAACACAGCAGTTTGAGACACCAGAGCTGATCAGCTAAAGATGCAGAGGCAATGGATGGCTACCAAGCATGCAGCAGCAAGGGCTCCAAAGCTCCAGCAGGTAGTATGGAGAGCGAGGGCTGGCAGCGTCTCAAGCGGCACTGTGATGACAGCTGTCAGAATCCTATGGTGATGTCAGGAGGGGGTAAACCTAATGTAGAGAAATTGATTAGGGGTGGGTGGCGCTACCTTGTCAGGGTACCTTGATTTATAATTTAATGAACCTCAAAGGAATCAGAAAAAATATAATAATAAATGCACCCTTTTTTTATCCCTCATTAGGTAGTGGATCTAGATGTCCAGCGTTACCTGAGTGGACTGTACTAACAGGTCATTCTCATACCTACATGCAGGTGTGCACCATGTGATTAATCAACACAAATTAATTAAGTGACAATTAATAAAAAGTCATTAGTGACAAACCAAACCTAAATAAAGTAAATAAAATTAAATAAAACACCACGGTACAAACTTATATTGATCCCCAAATGTGTCCAAATATACTTATAAGCATAAAAGTGAATTTGAATAGTCCCAACATTAGACATATAGTGCAGGGTAGCACATTAGATAATATAAAGCTGGTGGAAAATTAATAAAAAAATGATGAACAACTTAGTGGAAAAAATTGATGAGAAAAAATATAGTGTAGGAAGTGTAACAAAGTCCAGTAGCAGTAAGTGAAAAACGTCTGTGATAGGTGACTTTCGTGAACACAGCTGATCAGATCCAGTGACTTGCGGTGCTCCCCCTCAAAGATCCCCACTCACCAGCTCCCTGCACCCCTGCAGGGATAATAGGCATGTAGTAGTAGACACCAATAAGATGTGTATGGGTCCTCAGGATCCACCGCTCCAGCTGTGAGATGTCCTTCAGTATATCCTCATAGAGAAGAAACAGGGCTCCATAGTGTGATACTTTTTAGGTAGTTTATTTATCACAACAGTACAAAAATAACCAAATGAATAAATAAAAAAGTTTAAAAACCAAGCAAACAGTCACACAGCGTGTAAGCTGTAGCGTATGGAGAGTGCGGGGCGTCTAGAACCATCAGCTGCGCGGCGTGCGCCTCAGCTGCGTTCCACACTCTCCTACTTCCGCGTGTGACGTCAGTGCATAGCTCCGCCTTACGCATTTCGTCATCGACGTTATCAAAGGCGCAGCTAGCGTACCTCGTCCTATGTTATTTAAAGACAAGCAGTGTATGCGTTCCTCCCACTCTCCTCCCCTGGGTGTGCTCATAATCTCATGTCACCTCCCAGGCCAAATCATTACAGGGCGAAGAGGAGATCCAATACCCATATATGGAAGCCTGAACTTATCTCTCCGCTTGTCATTAAAAAGGCAGACTTAACAGCATGATCCTTAACAGCATAGATAGTAATATTCTTCATAACATTAGTGCTCAATTGACCTCTTAGAGTGACTAAGCGATACCAACTCCTGCTCCAAGCTGTTTATATGCATGGATAAGAGGGGGAATAGGATGAACCATACGGTGGGTGAACCTAGTGGTAGCTCAGTGTATTGCTGCTCTCCCATAATGTTAATATCATGATACCCCCTAGCCACACGGGATATCCATGCGAATGAGATGTCAGAATTCTAGATTAGAGAGTGTTCTTGCCCCCCGCTTCTAGCCCCCTATGGGGTTATATTCATCAATTTTTACTGCATAGGCCGGGTTAAGGGATTGGTATCGGCATAGTAGGAACAAACCATGTACATATGTAAAAGATAATAATTTAAATCAATAAAATAAAAGATAATTAAAAATTAATTAGTAAAAATAAATATATATATAAATATATAAAAATATATATATATATATATATATATATATATATATATATATATATATATATATATATATATATATATATATATATATATATATATATATATATATATATATATATATATATATATATATATATATAAAGAAATTTTTTTTTATAAAAACGTATCAAAGGGATTTTTTAAAAGAAAGCAATATTACACATAGTGGACCCCTATATTCATATGTATAATGGGATAGTATACATACTCATGTATAATGATGTTCTATATTCTGGCAGAACAACCATCAGTAGCCCCTAAAGTGTGTGTACACCCCCTCATGTCCCCTCTTGGGGTCAATACAGCATATGGGGGCTCCGCATGTATACCCCTGACCATAGATGCCCATGTCAGAAAGATACCTTGAGGGCCTGTATACCCCTAGGCTGTATGGTATAGGGAAAAACCCCACATAAAAGATCATAGGAATGCCCTGCATAAAAAAAAGGGGGCATGATAGGGCACCTAAGGGGTGCCAATACTAGGATAAATATTTATTGATCACCCCCAAAGGGCTGATTTATATGGTGATAATAATTAGACAGGTCCATAGCTAAGGGTTAGCTATAAAACAGTTCAAATCTATATCCAGATGATGGTGGTTCTGCCAGAATATAGAACATCATTATACATGAGTATGTATACTATCCCATTATACATATGAATATAGGGGTCCACTATGTGTAATATTGCTTTCTTTTAAAAAAATCCCTTTGATACGTTTTTATAAAAAAATTTTCTTATGTTATATTTTATTTATATATATATATTTTTTTACTAATTAATTTTTAATTATCTTTTATTTTATTGATTTAAATTATTATCTTTTACATATGTACATGGTTTGTTCCTACTATGCCGATACCAATCCCTTAACCCGGCCTATGCAGTAAAAATTGATGAATATAACCCCATAGGGGGCTAGAAGCGGGGGGCAAGAACACTCTCTAATCTAGAATTCTGACATCTCATTCGCATGGATATCCCGTGTGGCTAGGGGGTATCATGATATTAACATTATGGGAGAGCAGCAATACATTGAGCTACCACTAGGTTCACCCACCGTATGGTTCATCCTATTCCCCCTCTTATCCATGCATATAAACAGCTTGGAGCAGGAGTTGGTATCGCTTAGCCACTCTGAGAGGTCAATTGAGCACTAATGTTATAAAGAATATTACTATCTATGCTGTTAAGGATCATGCTGTTAAGTCTGCCTTTTTAATGACAAGCGGAGAGATAAGTTCAGGCTTCCATATATGGGTATTGGATCTCCTCTCCGCCCTGTAATGATTTGGCCTGGGAGGTGACATGAGATTATGAGCACACCCAGGGGAGGAGAGTGGGAGGAACGCATACACTGCTTGTCTTTAAATAACATAGGACGAGGTACGCTAGCTGCGCCTTTGATAACGTCGATGACGAAACGCGTAAGGCGGAGCTACGCACTGACGTCACACGCGGAAGTAGGAGAGTGTGGAACGCAGCTGAGGCGCACGCCGCGCAGCTGATGGTTCTAGACGCCCCGCACTCTCCATACGCTACAGCTTACACGCTGTGTGACTGTTTGCTTGGTTTTTAAACTTTTTTATTTATTCATTTGGTTATTTTTGTACTGTTGTGATAAATAAACTACCTTAAAAGTATCACACTATGGAGCCCTGTTTCTTCTCTATGAGGATATACTGAAGGACATCTCACAGCTGGAGCGGTGGATCCTGAGGACCCATACACATCTTATTGGTGTCTACTACTACTACATGCCTATTACCCCTGCAGGGGTGCAGGGAGCTGGTGAGTGGGATCTTTGAGGGGGAGCACCGCAAGTCACTGGATCTGATCAGCTGTGTTCACGAAAGTCACCTATCACAGACGTTTTTCACTTACTGCTACTGGACTTTGTTACACTTCCTACACTATATTTTTTCTCATCAATTTTTTCCACTAAGTTGTTCATCATTTTTTTATTAATTTTCCACCAGCTTTATATTATCTAATGTGCAACCCTGCACTATATGTCTAATGTTGGGACTATTCAAATTCACTTTTATGCTTATAAGTATATTTGGACACATTTGGGGATCAATATAAGTTTGTACCGTGGTGTTTTATTTAATTTTATTTACTTTATTTAGGTTTGGTTTGTCACTAATGACTTTTTATTAATTATCACTTAATTAATTTGTGTTGATTAATCACATGGTGCACACCTGCATGTAGGTATGAGAATGACCTGTTAGTACAGTCCACTCAGGTAACGCTGGACATCTAGATCCACTACCTAATGAGGGATAAAAAAGGGGTGCATTTATTATTATTATTTTTTCTGAGTCCTTTGAGGTTCATTAAATTATAAATCAAGGTACCCTGACAAGGTAGCGCCACCCACCCCTAATCAATTTCTCTACATTATTTAACTCACTCCTTCGGGGGTAAGTGCAAGGGGAGGCTGCAAGCCTTCAGGTCCGTGAGCGCGGAAACCCTTCCATTAGGTAAACCTAATGTGTTTCAAGGGACATGGCCCTCTTTATCAAAGGCATATAAATTGCTGAAAGCCGCAAAGGCTGCCAGACCTTGTAGTTCTCCATTCAGAGAACTGTGAATAAGTGATATGGCCTGGTGGGCGGAGCCATGCACAGCCGTGTGTTTTTAATTTTGACAGCAGGGAGAAGATTCCCCGCTAGCTGTCACAGCGGGGGAGCGGGAGGTGTGGGGGCTGGTGTTATAAAAGGTAGACTTATCCTTTAACCACTTCAGCCCCGGAAGATTTGGCTGCTCAATGACCAGGCCATTTTTTTGCAATACGGCACTGCGTCCCTCTAACTGACAATTGCGCGGTCGTGCGATGCTGTACCCAAACAAAATTTTTTTCCCCACAAATAGAGCTATCTTTTGGTGGTATTTGATCACCTCTGCGGTTTTATTTTTTGCGCTATAAACAAGCGTCAATTTTGAAAAAAACACTATCTTTTTTACTTTTTGCTATAATAAATATCCCAATTTTTTTTATTTTTTTTTCCTCAGTTTATTCCGATATGTCTTCTACATATTTTTGGTAAAAGAAAAGCGCAATAATCGCCCGCCAGGCAACTCGCATTGGCCACCTAGTGCCCCAGTGGTCAAGAGGCGAACCGACATACAGTTACACCGTATCGCCCAGGGGAGCCAACCTGCCGCAGTACAACTGCGGTGGCTTGTCGGGGAGGGGTTGAACCCTTAAAACTTGGCTTAAACTCCTACTGTTCTTTTTGCCAGAAGGACTTGCCAACACAACAGTCTACACCTGGGTTGCTTACATTCTCCTTAATGGAAAACCTTGCCCATTTCTGCACCCTACTCCGTGAGTACCCCATGGGGTAGTACCCTTACTAGCAAAAACCAGGCACAAGGGAGATGCAGCAAAAATTCAGGCAAACATTTGCAAAACACTCAAAATGCTCAGTCACAACTTCTCCCTTGCACGGTGTCTCATCTGATTCTAGGTTAATCTCAAGCATGCAGCAGTCTATGTGACCAAGGCGGATTTACAACCATTTATGACATTCTTGGACAACAAACAGCCCTAATATGGCCTTAACTGAGCACAAAATACCAACTTTGTCCTTCACCTCTGTCATCTGCCAGAGTTGGAAAGTGAAATGCCTCCTTTAGAGAATGCAGCCATTGAGGGGAATGGAATGAAGAGGACCCAGAGGCAGTGTTAAGAGGCAGAAAGTTTCTTACCCCCAGCCTCTTATACAAATTCTGTGTTGGCTTCAGGCTGCATGCTTGCCGATGTAGATACAGTTCTGCTCATAAGTTTACATACCCTGGCAGAATTTAAATTTATTAGCTATTTTTCAAAGAATATGAAGAACACAAACTTTTTTTCTTTCTCTCATGGTTAGTGTTTGGCTGAAGCCATTTATTATCAATCAACTGTGTTTACTCTTTTTAAATCATAATGACAGCAGAAATGACCCAAATGACCCTGATAGTTTACATACCCCCAGTTCTTAATACCGCGTATTGCCCCCCTTTAACATCAATGACAGATTGAAGTCTTTTGTGGTATTTGTGGATGAGGCTCTTTATCTTCTCAGATGGTAAAGCTGCCCATTCCTCTTGGCAAAGCCTCCAGTTCCTGTAAATTCTTAGGCTGTCTTGCATGAACTGCACGTTTGGCTCAATGATATAGAGGTCAGGAGACTGAGATGGCCACTCCAGAGCCTTCACTTTATTCTGCTGTAGCCAATGACAGGTCGACTTGGCCTTGTGTTTTGGATCATTGTCATGTTGGAATGGTCAAGTACATGTGAACACCCATGCGATCTGATTCCAGTGCGGATCAAAAAAAGGGTCCTGCACTATTGTGGTGTGAATGCGAAGCAAATTCAGCTATACAATCTGTATGGCTGAATTCGCATCACACAGTCATCGCATGTGCGAAGATGGAGGCATCGAAAGACACTTGGAATTGGAGCAATGAGATTTTATTGATACAAACATTTAAAATCCATGTAGAATAGAGCCATACTGCAAGTCCCAAACGTCTTCCATTTAAGGATTATGGAGGCCACTGTGCTCTTAGGAACCTTAAGTGCAGCAGAAATTTTTTTGTAACCTTGGCCAGATCTCTGCCTTGCTGTAAGGTCTTATATAGACAGGTGTGTGGCTTTCCTAATGAAGTCCAATCAGTATAATCACACAGCTGGACTCAAATGAAGGTGTAGAACCATCTCAAGGATGATCAGAAGAAATGGACAGCACCTGAGTTAAATATGAGTGTCACAGCAAAGGGTCTGAATACTTAGGACCATGTGATATTTCAGTTTTTCTTTTTTAATAAATCTGCAAAAATGTCAACAATTCTGTGTTTTTCTGTCAATATGGGGTGCTGTGTGTACATTAATGAGGAAAAAAATGAACTTAAATGATTTTAGCAAATGGCTGCAATATAACAAAGAGTGAAAAATTTAAGAGGGTCTGAATACTCCGTCCCCACTGTATATAGGGAAAAAAATCCCCCCCCCCCCCCAAAAAAAACCTCAAGCAGTACCTATTAGAATACGGCCCAATATTGAACCGAGCACCTTTTGAAAAAGGAGGCCAATGTAGATAAACAAATTCCACTTATATCCTGTTAACTTGGTGAATAGTGTTCTCCACAAACAGTCCCTGACTAGCGTCCATTTAACCACTTCCTGCCCGCTGGCCGTCAAATGACGGCTGGGTGGACGTCATATGACGGCCCTCCAGAATGACCGCTCTCGCACACCCATCGGTGGTGTCAGTGTGACACCGCTGCACCGATCTCGGTAAAGCGCCTCTGACGGAGGTTCTTTACCACATAATCAGCCGTGTCCAATCACAGCTGATCATGATGTAAACAGGAAGAGCCATTGATCTACTTTTCCTCACTCATGTCTGACACACTGGTAGAGGAGAGCCGATCGGCTGCTCTCCTGACAGGGGGAGGGGGTCTGTGCTGATTGTTTATCAGCGCAGCGCCCCCTCGGATACCCATCCAGGACCACCAGGGATTGCCACCACACTGGACCACCAGGTATGCCACCCTAGACCATCAGGCAGCTGCCAATCAGTGCCCATCTTCAATGCCTGCCAGTGCCATCAGTGATACCCATCAATGCCTTCTTTCAGTGCCGCATATTGGTAGTACCCATCAGTGACGCCTATCGGTGCCACCCATGATAGCCCATCAGTGCTGCATATCGGTGCTGCCTTATCAGTGCCCATCAGTGAAGGAGAAAACTTACTTATTTTCAAAATTTTATAACAAACAAAACCTTTTTTTTTTTTTTTTTTTTTTTTTTTTAAATTTTATGTTTTTTTTTTTTTTAGTTAGCAAAAAATAAACGCAGAGGTGATCGAATAGCACCAAAAGAAAGCTCTATTTGTGGGAACAAAATGATAACAATTCTGTTTGGGTACAGTGTAGCATGACCACGCAATTGTCATTTGGCTTGGGCAGGAAGGGGGTGTAAGTGCCTGGTATTGAAGTAGTTAATGTACTCCAACAATGGATGCACTGAAAGGCTGCTTTCGTTGAAACACGTAGGGATGTTGTGTTGTAGCACTGTGTTTTTGAGGAATGACATTATGTATAATTCTTGTTGTTTGCATGTATGGCTTACTACTTCTATGCATCATGTTTTTTTTATTTTACATGGATTTTAAATGTTTATCAGATTCTTTAATTCAACCTCATTGTTCCAATTCCAAGTGACTTTTGGTGCCTCAAAAGTCCCGTCCCATCTTCTCCATTTGTTCTAGCAATCATTTGGATGTGGCACCTTCCTGACACCTGATAGTTTAGGCCTTTCTGATAAATATCTTTTTTGACATATCATGTGATCTGCACAGCACTGTGGTACAAAACACATGCAATGTCTAACATCGCACCAGTGTGAACCCAGCCTAAAAGGGAAAAAAATGGTATAAAGAATGTTGTTTAAAATAGTTGTTGTGAGTGTGGTATGGAATATTAAGATCTCAGTGTTTTTATTTCTCAGTGCCTCCAACCTTATGGTAATTTGAAAAAGAAACCTCAAAAATGTGATTTTAAGGGCAGTTATTGAATGGATGAGAAATTATGATAAAATATTAAATTTTATTAGTACAAAAGATTTTAAAACCAGACTCTTAAGGACAATCACATAAATAACAGAGATATTGTATTTGAAATTAACAGTGGTGGCAAAATGATCCCACTACATAAATGAGCATCATCCATGAGTGAGTCCAACGCGTTTCGAAATGTAGATGTAAATACAATCTTCATCAGGGACAATTTGCCACTTCTGTAAATATAATATAAATACATAGAATATATAGAAAAAAACAAAATAACATGAGACTGACAGTGTATGAAAAACGTCTGTCAGAATATACAAGTAACTTATGTGTCAGAAATACAATGATTTGAGCAAAGATTCCTCTATACCATTAGTTGTCCACAAGACTTGCATTGGCCTTTCAACACACAAAAGAACCCCAGGATATGGTAATCCAATAGAGGAGTCAAAGTAAAGGAAAAATGATAACACCTTTGAAAAAAAACGGCCAGAGAAGGGAAAGGGTGACACCTATAAGAAAAACTAGTGTGTAATGGAACCCATAGCGTTCATGGACATGGAATAAACAGTGGATGCAGATCTTCAAGGAGCAAGCCAACATTCCAAGCTCAGGCAAAGCAAAGGGGAGACCACCATCCATTCTTTAGAAAACCGGGGGGGGGGGGGGGGTGGCTTAGCAATGGCCGAATGAGGACGCTTTTGAAGAGAGCTCCTGATCATCCCGCTCTATCCTGCTAAATTGATGGTATTCCATGAGTGACAGAGAGGCATGATAGCTACCAGACGTTACCGGACAAGATCGTCAGCTGGAGGTAACCGTCCCTCTACCCCGAGCAGTGGCATTCAGCGGTACTTCCGCGGCACACAGAGTGTCGCCGGATGCCATTGTAGCGGCTCCACGTGCACGCAGCCTAACTGAGAATACTGCACTAGACCCACTGAGATCTCCCATCTCACCTGACAATACAGGCTTAGCCCCAGAGACATCCATTATATATCCCATAAACATGGATGATACCTCTCCTAGATCGAGCGGCATGCCAGACGATATCCGAGCTATACTGCAATCCCTCCCGACCAAAGCAGATATAGAAGGCCTCATCCTTCGCATTGAGGAGGCACATAGTAGGGATATCCAAGAAGTATGAGCAGATCTGCACACACTTACGGATCAGGTTGACTCTGGGGAGGCTACGATCTCATCTTTAACTCACAGGATTGCGGCATTGGAACGCTCCCAGGAATCCCAAGATACCACTGCCGTCGAACTACAGCTTCATCTAGAAGATCTAGAGGACCGTAGCCGACGCAATAACCTTCGGCTGCGGGGCCTCCCGGAGGCAACCTGCTCAGAGGATCTGGCGGCTACTGTGACGGCTATCTTCCAAGAGGTTCTGGGCACCTCTCCACCGTAGTTGGAATTAGATTGAGTACATAGAACCTTGGGACCTAAATCGTCTGACCCTGCCAGATCAAGGGATGTATTGTGCAGGATACATCATTACAATCAAAAAGAACTTATCTTGCGCAAAGCTTGGGAACATGGGGCCGTAAAATTTGATGGTGCCACAATTAAAATCTTCCCGGATCTTTCTAGAGCCACGCTGCAGAGAAGGGCCATGCTGAAGACCCCTTTTGGATGTAGCCAGAAGAAATGACTGCACCTATCGTTGGGGATACCCCCTGGCGGTCAGTTTTCGCAAAATGAATGCTTCCTTCACGCTACGAACACCCGCAGACTTACCAGCTCTCTTTGACTTCCTGGGAGTAGAGCCCATACAAGTATCGAACTGGCTGACCATCCTGCCTCGTACCTCAGGTCGCCCGGGACCTTCTGCTCAACAAAACTTCCAACCTTCTCGCCGACAGCGGCCCAGAAGAAGAGCCCGGTTTCCATCTGTTGAGGGGGCCCGGGAATCATGAGCGTTACTCCCGTGAGTTGTCCTACTGAGGTCTCCACGCACATCTGATTTTGTTACTCCTGTCTGTTGGATTATATCACCCCCCACCATAGGTTGGCTGGACACGCATATCCTTTTAATACCACACCAGAGAGGATTGCGACTTCATTCGGAGTCATACTTACCTTACCTCCCAACTCAGCTCTCACCGCTGCGAGCGCGCCCGGTCTGTTAACAAGCGGCCACTACGGTACTTTAAACGTGTGCAGTGATCGTTGTGGCGGAGACTTTGAGCCACGCTGGATTAAGCCTAGAGCCGAGATGTAAACACGGGCAGGTATGATGGAAACATTATTATCACTGTTTGTTTTTTTTGTGGTGAAACCTATGCACTGTACCTGTGTCCGGACAAGGTGTTTTGTGACCTGCATTCATCGTGGATCAATGTGCCCAGTGGACATTTCATTGTATCGGAGCGTTCTACTGACGGACATGGAAGAAGTTTTAGGGGTCTGGGGGTTAGGGAAGTTACTTATAGATGCACTGGAGAGAATTCCGGATCCTTGAGAGGAATTAAGGTTATGTATCTCCTTTTATATGTGACCTTCCTTAATTTACCTGGGAAAACTTCCCTGCCTCGCCACCATGCATGTTATACACACTCTGTTTTGTCACATTAGATGTAAGTTAAGGAGACATGACGTGTATGTAAGAGAATGTATATATTATTACTTATGACAGGAGAGCTGAGGTGGGAGCGGGCGGGATGATGCTCATGTGGGTTGTTTCTGCCCCTGTGGTTTGTTCCTTCCCCCTAGCCCTGACATCCGTCTGGGGTGGGGGCTTTCCCTGGCTGGAGGGCTTGGCACTCCATGAGTGATCTATACACTGAGAGGATGGAATTTATTCACACGTCATCTAAGGGAGGGGAGGGGGGGGGGGGGAGTATCCACGGAACTGATCACAACTTTGATTAACATGAGAATAGATTTGGAGCCGACAGCTTACATCTCTCTCCTCCTGTTGCCCCCACGGTTATAGTATGGTAACTATCCTCTCAGCACTTTAATCAGCCAAATAATACGCCAGCTTACATTTAGTATATTTCGTTCATATAAGGGGTGGTTCATGTTCATATTTTGGATGATGTTATTAACTTTCTCTTTCGTTTTGTTTGTTGTTTTTTACTTAAGATGTGTAGGAGCATAGGAGGATAGTACTGTATTAAGAGGGGCAGCTCCCAGACCTATGTTATGCTATCTTAGCCTATTCTGTCTTTTAGCTTCTTCTTTTGATTTAGACCTGCTTACCTTTACTTGATCACCGTCAACTCATATATATTTCTTTCTATGATATATCACACTGCAGGTGAGAGGGGGGAACAGTGAGCACCTCGCTGGTCATTCCTCTCCACAACCCCGTTTAGGCCTGCGCTCGATGACCAGAGCTATTCTGGTGAGCGTCTTAGCTTTTAGAACGCTACCTTAATAGAATTTGGATATAATACCCTCTTGGGGTGTTTTAGCATCTATTACTGTCTGCTTTTCCTTTCCTTTTTTCTCTTTTTGCTAACACCTTTCTTCCTTCAGTCTACCCCTACCTATTAGTCTTCCACCTTCCCCCTCCCCTTCTTCATTTCCTCCCTCCCCCCCAACCCCCCGGCCCCTCCACTTCCCCTGCGTGAGTTGGGGGACATGGAGGCAGTAAAAGTGCTGTAGTTTAACGCGAGAGGTCTAAATATACCGGAAAAAAGGCGTATGTTATTTCAAGACCTACACCGACTGGAGACTGATCTGCCATTCATTCAGGAGACACATTTTAAGGGAGACAAGTTTCTCTTATTGCAAAATAAATTTTTCCCGATGGTGTACCATTCCACGAATAGGAATGCCAAATCTCGGGGTGTATCCATTCTTATCTCTCACTCCGTCCCGTGGATCTTTGAGGATATGAGGGCTGACCCAGAGGGGCGCTTTCTGTTCCTCAGAGGGGCGCTTTCTGTTCCTCAGAGGAACAATTGGAGGAGTAGAGGTGACTCTAGCTAATGTATATATTCCGAACAGCGGACAAGATCACTTAATCTCCAAAATGACCGACACCCTGTTAGAATTTGCCAAAGGCCAGACACTACTGGGGGGAGACTTCAATGTACCACTGATCCCCCTCAGAGGACACATCAGTGAGACATTCCTCAATCACCCCTAGTGTTAGGAAACGCATTGCGCGTTCACTGCATAAAGCACAGTTAATTGATGCCTGGAGACTTATCCATCCCACAGAAAGGGATTACACCTTTTACTCAACCCCACACAAACAATACTCGAGAATCGACTACTTCCTGGTCCCTCATTCCCAATTACAGGCAGTTAGAGAGGCTTCCATTGGATCGATCACATGGTCTGACCATGCCCCTGTTCTATTGACCTATGCCCTGACTGACATTTTCACCTCCAAGATGAGAACCTGGAGATTAAATGAGAGCCTCCTACAGTACAAAGAGGTACTTCAAGACGTAGTCAGGGAGCTGGATTTTTATTTCCAAACCAATGATACCCCTGATAGCAACCCCGGCATCGTCTGGGAAGCCCACAAGGCTGTGATCCGGGGAGTGCTTATCAAGCACGGTTCACGCATTAAGAAACAGCGTGCGGAGCAGATGGCATCGCTCTTAAATCAACTGAGCCTTGCTGAAGGCAACAACATGTTATGTTGGATTAAGTCATTGTATGGGGACCCTTCGGCACGTGTCCGAGCCAATGGGCTATAGTCGGATCCCTTTGAGATCAAGAACGGAACACGCCAGGGATGCCCCCTGTCCCCGCTCCTTTTCCTCCTGTCACTGGAACCGTTTCTGCATACTGTGAGAGTCAATCCGGACATCACTGGAGTAGTTATGGGAGAATCACAACAGAAGATTGCCACGTACGCGGACGATATGTTGTTCTCACTCACCAACCCACTGATCTCTCTTCCAAACCTTCTGAAAGAATTTAAAATGTATGGGGATCTTTCAAACCTGAAAATAATTTCAATATGTCCGAAGCGATGAGTATAGGAATTCCCACACAGCACCTCATAGCCCTTCAATCCAGTTTCAAATTTAGATGGACATCCTCAGCCTTGAAATACCTTGGCACATATCCCCTCCAAATTCTCGCAGATGTTCCCTCTTAATTTCCCCCCTTTGCTGACCAAAGTTAGAGCTCTTCTTGCCAAATGGCAAACAGGACTGCATTCGTGGTTCGGGAGATGCAATATCCTTAAGATGTGCATCCTACCTAAATTTCTCTATCTTCTCCAAGCACTTCCGATCCAGATTCGCTCTAGCTACTTTGATCAGGTCAGAGCAGTATTTTTTGACTTCATTTGGGCCCATAAAAGACCTCGACTAAACAGATGACAGATTATGTTACCCAAGCAATATGGGGGATTGGCGGTACCAGACCTTCGCAAGTATCACCAAGCAACGCACCTAACAAGACTCATTGACTGGAACCGACACCAATCCACGAAACTATGGACTAGTTTAGAACAGACCCAATGTGAGATACCCCTAAACAGGGCTCCTTGGTGCCATAATTCACTACCGAGCGACGTGAGGAATCATTCTCTGATCGGTATTACTACACAAATATGCTCGACTCTTTGTACTCGCTGGCCTTGTGTCACCAAGGTCCCCTCTACGTCCAGTATCAGGAAACCCAGAGTTTGCTCCCGGTCACACAGACCCTATTTTCCGTGCAATGAGAGCAGCAGGTTATTTCCAAGCTTCCCATTTCATGGTTAATGGTAGATGGCTGTCACTGACAGACCTCATGGATATGGACGGTCCCTTTCATTTAGATTTTTGGAGAACACAACAGCTCTGCCATTTTCTTAAAACACTACCTCTACCCAATAGCTCTGACCAGAATCTAACTACCCTAGAGATCTACTGCTCAGAGGAGGGTGCTATGCCCCACACGTTATCGGCCATCTATCAACTGTTGATCACACCACCAGAAGGTCATCATCTCCATTGCTTAGATAAGTGGGAAAGGAATCTTCAATGTACCTTTACAACACGACAAAAACAAAACATTCTCCATTTCACATTTAAATCTTCAATTTGTTCGAAGACACAAAAGACCAACTATAAAATAGTCACCAGATGGTACAACACCCCGGCAAAGTTACAAAAGATATTCCCTGATGTCACAGACCTCTGCTGCAGATGTCAGAGAGAATGTGGAACGATTTTCCACATTTTCTGGTCTTGCCCCCAGTTGGAAGGGTTTTGGAAAACCGTCCAACAGACGATGCAGAAGTTCACTGAATACCCAATTCAAGCAGACCCGGCCCTCTTTCTGCTGCATGCATCTGACAAATCCCGGAAAGCATACAAACGATCATTAATACTGCATCTACTTGACGCAGCAAAGGCCTGCATCCCCTTGTATTGGAAATCCACACGATCTCCTCCTATTACTTTATGGATCAGGAAAGTTGAGGAAATCAAAAAAATGAAGGACTTAATCCTCACGGCCCGCCACCAAAATGAACGTTTTACTAAGAAATGGTCCATCTGGAATGTCTTTTTCTTCTCAGATGAAGGCCAGTCTCTTTTGGGGAGGGACACAACGGATTAAAATTGTCCCACTCTTATGCCAGATAGTTGTATAGGTCTATAGATCTCGTATGACTCGGCCACCCGGTCCTTCAACTCGCAGAAGGACACGCATGCGGCCTCGTTGTGCCATATTCTCCCCACACCCCTCCTCCCTACTCCCTTCCGTCCCCCCCCTTCTCTGTTCCTCTTTCCTATCTACTATCCTTTCATTTCTTTCCTTTCCCCCCTCTGATTTCTGTCTCGACTAGGGCTACTGTGGATGTATGGGGTAATTACTGGTGCCCCCTGACCTACATGGCCCTACTCTTTCATTAACCTGAAAAATAGGAGCAGGACGCACGGAACCTCTCGACAGTCAAAGTGCAACCTAGGATCAGGTGGCCCTTTTTGTTTCAGTTGGGGTCATGGTCGGAAGCGGTCCTAATGTCAAGGATCATTGTATTCTCTTTACTGTTGTATTTTTTTAGTTGGGTCATGATATGGGACTACGCTCATCCTATTGTATGATATCCTGTCCATCTATGATTTCGAGATGATGTATTTCGTGTGTCTTGTGCCCATTCTTTAAATAAAAAATTTGAAAAAAAAAAAGAAAACCGAGGGGCCGAGGAGGCTAAAGACCCCCAGATGCTATAAGCATAGGAGTGGCTGAATGCAATTCAGGGAAAACAACGCACAAGGTTAAAGTTATATGAAATTAATATTATATTTATATTTAATGGGTTCGCCATCCCTATTCCAGGGCATCTTACCTGGATGTCCAGTTAATTGTTTGTCCCATAGGAGGAGGAGAGGGATAACCTTTCTATCCCTCTTATTGAGTAGCCACCACAGTTTTTTGGCTGTTCTAGGTGGGGATCCCTAATCATCCAATTTATTACTGGTAAGTACATCTCTTCTGGATATTCTTGGATGGCTTGTACTCTGTTTATGGTGTTTGATGCCTTGGGCCTCCTGCGGAGGGGTGCTCTGCCCATTGAGTGTTCACCTTTGTTTACTTTATTTAATGCCTATCGCTGATCATTGTTAAAATTTTGGGTCTTTAAATGATTTATTGATCGCTAATAATTTCCCATTTTTAGGCTGCTTCCCCCCCACCCCTCCGTTTTTTTTTTTTTTTTTTTCACCACTGAGGGCTGGGATCACTGTCTCCCTCCCCTTGAGTGGGTTGGACCATCCCTGTTGGAGTCACCTCACTCTCAGGTCGTGGTTTGGATCCAACAGCCTGTAAGTGTTATTTATGTTAATATAATTTTTACCTTGTACGTTGTTTTCCCTGAATTGCATTCAGCCACTCCTATGCTTATGGCATCTGGGGTTTTTAGCCTCCTCGACCCCTCTGTTTTCTGAGGAGTGGATAGTGGTCTGCCCTTTGCTTTGCCTGAGCTTGGAATGTTGGCTTGCTCCTTGAAGATATGCATCCACTGTTTATTCCATGTCCATATACGCTATGGGTTTCTTCTCTGGCTGTTGTTTTCAAAGGTGTTATCATTTTTCCTTTACTTTGACGCCTCTGGATTACCATATCCTGGGGTTCTTTGATGCTCATTTATGTAGTAGGATCTTTTTGCCACCACTGTTAATTTCGACAAAAATATCTGTTATTTATGTGATTGTCTTCCTTAAGAGTCTGGTTTTGAAATCTTTTGTACTAATAAAATTTAGTATGTTCATCATCGTTTCTCATCCATTCAATAATTGCCCTTTAAAATCCCATTTTTGAGGTTTCTTTTTCTCTTTATTTTGAGGGATGATGGAAATTTACAAGTCAACCTTTGGGAGTTTATCTAAATACCTTATGGTAATTTTGTGTACCTATAGTTCAGAATATCAGTACATACCACAATCCTTTCCTGAGTTCGTTAATTTATGGGGTTTTCTTACCAATGTCTTTTTACATATCTTTTTTACAATGTATAAATATCTCCCACAAATAATAAGTAAATAATTGGACTTTATTAATGAGTATAGTTATACAATTTCATACAGAACTGGATTTTCTGGTGATTAATATTTCACCCACACACATTATCAAAACATCAACACGGCAATGAAACGATATATCTAAATATTACAATTTACTCAGGGGAGCCCAGAAGGTTTGGCTTATTCTCCATTTGGTTTGGAGAATTTCAATGATTTACCTGGTAAGCTCAGGTAATCGCATCTTCAGCCACTAGGTGTGTCTGAGGTCAGAAAATGTGTTCTAAGCTTATTTGTTAAAAGAAAAATTTTTTCTTTTATAATGGGTATTTATCTATATTTTGGGGCTTATGAATATATGTTTATATTGTTTAGGGACCCCAACAATTGGTACAAAATATAATCCATTTAGTTTAAATTTGATGTTACACACAATGGATGTTTATATGGATAAATGCATAACTCCTGCATATCCTGTGAAAACCTATTTGTCTTGGTACAACCCATTATCTGGGTATTTTTATGTGGATGTTGTCACGGTTTCTATGTATTTACAACAACTATGAGTGTCTAAACACAATTCTTCATTTGTACTATATTAAAATATTATATTTATACTTTTAGGATCACATATATTTACAGTGCCACATGTATACAGGTTTTCAGTGTTTTCTACAGCGTCTGAAATTAACCTTGAACATTTCAGACGCATTTCCATTATTGACTATTCCGATATTTTTGTCTATTTGGTGTAACATTAACTTTGTGTCAACGAGCCCTTACTCTTTTTTGTGTTGATGCCCTTGAACAAGTCATGACACCGATCTCTAAAATTGCCTTTATTCATACGCAAAGAATCTTTTGGCTTAAAGCCTGGACAAGTGGGGTGTGGCCTGATGCAGCATGGAGTAGGACGTGTGTGACCTAAGCTCCGTCCTTTACACCTTTTTCTAATTGATCCTGCACTCCGACAATCTTCTGTACCAGCCTGGGAAATCCCCCTGAGGACCCTGCACATAGACTCCTGCGGCTCCACAGGCTTCCGACCGGATGGCAGCCTGAACGGAGCGGCGCTCCCCCACACGGCTGCCGCATTTAGGAAAGACTGTGGCTTTGGCCTAATCCCGGAGGCTCACGGCCATCTTGCTCCTTCCAGCCAGCACTGCATCCCAGTCTTGCTGACTTCTGGATCCCTTCTCACAAGGTACTGGGAGACGCCCCGCTTGCTCACCGCAGCCTACACACAGTGCCACTATCGAGCACCGGCCTTCGGATGATCCCCAGGCCCAAACCCATGAGTGGTACCATCTTGCTACACCCTGGCGGGCCTCCCTATCTGTTCTCCACCAGATTCCGGCCCCACATTGTTACCGGAGCACCCCGGCCTGTTGGAGCGCTATCCCTGGCTCAGTTTCCAGCAGGCATTCAGCTCCATCAGAGGCGAATAGCGGTCACGGCCTTATCCCTGGTGCTATACATGGTGGCCGTTTTTACTACACCCTCTTTCAGTGTCCATACCCAATCCCAGCCTACATGCTCCCCTGGTGCCCAGCTCACTGCCTATACTGACGCCAGCATTACACCTGCCTCCTCTTTATAGCGGCCATGGCTCTGACGAAACCGTCGGATGCGGCTGCCAGGCTGGACAAAAATTTCGCAGAAATGAGAGACAACCTGGAGGATGATGGCGGAGCCGAGTTAGAGGGGAGAGAGACAGCGGGAGCAGATACGGACAAGGTATTGGAGGCCATCTCTGCACTACAAGCCACCTTTTACAACTGAAATTGAGGAGGTGAAGGTGGATATCTCTTTGGGCCGACAGGACCTTCATAAGCTCAAGGAGCGGGTTAAGATCTCGGAGACCAGATAAGGGGAGGTAGAGGACACAATCCTGCCATTACAGAATTCATTTGAACACATGCAGTACCAGATCAACTCCTGGCAAAACAAGACAACATGGAGAACAGTCTCCATAGGTGCAACCTTCACTTTATTGGTCTACCAGAAGGAACTGAGGGGAAAGACCCAACTACATTCCTAGAACAATTGCTGATCACAACGTATGGCAGAGGCCTTTTCAGCCACATTTGCTTTTGAAAGAGCGCACCGCATACCCTCCAGACAACCGCCACAGGGTGCCCCTCCACGCACGTTTATTGCTAAACTGCTGAATTAAAAAAGATCGTGACGCAGCACTACGCATGGCACGAGTAAAAGGCAATCTACCCATTGGCAATGTCAAGGTGGCCATTTTCTCAGCTTTTTCCATTGAAGTACAAAAGCGCAGACAGTTTTACTGAAGCCAAAACGCGCCTACACATCAACAACCTTAAATATTCCATGCTGTTCCCTGCATGCTTTTGCATAGAAGATGACTGCCATTTTCTTTGACACTCCTGAGGACACCATCGCCTGGCTCGAGAGCCGAGAAACCAACAGGAAAGCATGTGATTAACCTACAATATACAGTACACTGCAACCAGGGACCACAAGCCTCTTTCTCTGCACTTTTCTCAGGTAGTGTAGACTTCCTACCTGACTTTTTTTTTTTTATCTTGATGCATTCTATGCATTAGGATAATAAACCTTCTGTGTGCATCAGCCCCCCTAATACTTACCTGAGCCCATCTCTATCCAGCGATGTTGTGGGAGAGACTAGGTTGCCAGAGACTCTCCTCATTGGCTGAGACAGCAGCGGAGCCTCACTGCTTCCTGCAGTCAAAGTTGATGAACCAGTGAGGAAATAGGGATGGGACCTAGCCGGGGCTCCCTGTCTGAATGGAACGCGGAACGGCAGCTCGGCTTGGGTGCCCCTAGAGCAAGCTAAAAACCTTTAGCTAAAAACCAAGCCGCTTGCTGTGGGGGCACTCGTCGGGGGGAGGGGCCAGGAGAGCCAAAGAGGGATCCGAAGAAGAGGAGGATTGGGGCTGCCCTATGCAAAACCACTGAACAGAGCAGATAAGTATAACATGTTTTGTAATTTTTAAGCAAATAAAGGGGGATTTTAGTATCACTTTAATGCTATTGCTGTTTGAAAACCCAGGTCTTGAGGGACAGGGGTGTGTATGATTTCTTTCATTTCCTCATTGCAACAAAAATGCACTTTCTCTTCCATCCATTGAAGGACACAGCCAGATCTTAGATCAGGTAGTCTCACCAGCACTGCCAGCGAGTGCATGCAGTTCCCCTCCATGATGGGATCAGCTGCGACAGCTCTGCGGTTGCAGAATGGCCCGAATGCTTAACAAACTTGTACAATGGTTAGACCTGGTCCTTCCATTGTGGTGCTGCACATGTGCTGATGACACCCACATGATAAAAGGATTGAAGTTGTTCATGCCATGTTGTACTGTGGGGGGGGGGGGCCACAGGGAGCCTATGTCAATTAGTGGTCAGCAGCCTTGCTTTTGCTGAGAGCTCTCGGCTGTCTGTTTGCTCCAGTCTGTATAACTGTGTGGGTGGCTGCAGTCACTATTTTTTTTTTTTTTTTTTCCTATTTCACAGCAATGGTTTTCCTGTCAGCCAGGTCAAGCCCTGGGGCCTGTTTTCATTTCTACTCGACCGGCAGCATAGCCAACTGCAGTGTGCTGCCTGGGAGTTATACCAGGGGTACTGTTCCTGTGCCTGCGGGCGGGCTGTGTTAGTGCTCCTGCAGCTTCCATTTTTACTGTGTGCTTCTGCCCTTTGGGTTTCCTGCTGGGAGTGGTGCCTCCTGGAGTTTGGAGGGGCCATTTTCTCCTGACCCAGTGGGACTGTAGCTGCCCGAAGTAGTGGGCCAGAAGATGTAGGCAAGGCATCTGTCTGCAGACATCCCTTCCCAGCCTGGAACTGATGTGCAGCCACCCTAGACAAACAAGGGAGCTCCCAGCGTGACACCAGCAGGTATACGGTAGCATTGCAGCAGTCCATCCTTCTGATGCGTGTGCACTCCGGCACTTCCTCTGTTCTGAACATTTATGCTGCTGCTTAATAGCAGGATCTGTATGTACAGTTTGTGTATTTCTCTGTAGAAAACTAAAGTAGAGTGAGTGACTGTTGGGGATGGCCACAAGGTTGCGCAGCCACTGGGGATATTTACGGACTCTGTGTACCTGGTAGGAGTGCAGCGTACTGACAGCTTCTGCCCCATGCAAAGGACTTGTGCCATTGGCAATTTTCACATTCAACCCTCCTGGGGTCATAGCATTGGGCTAGCCAGAAACTGTGCCTGCAGTGTGTATCTTCCTCCTTTACTCAGCACAAGCTGTTCAGTGAGCTGAATGCCAGTGCTGCAGCCCTTTAATCCAATACCTTGCAAGTATAGTTTTCTTCCACTTGTTCTGTCCTGGGGCCCAGGTGCTGAAAAAATGAGTCCTCACTATCCAGATTTAAATCTCTTCATGGATGTGTGCATGCTGAATTTTTATGCCTCGTATACTGCTAAGGATCCTATGCTAGTGTGCATATAGTGAGCACTCCCTTCGGGTCCCATTATTTGTGGACAGACAGGACTACAGTGGGCAGATGCTTTCCCAGATGCAGCTTTTTCATGTTGGGACTACTACTGCTAGCAGATTGTTGGCTGCCTCATCGATGAGTCGTCAACTGTCAATGGGCTTTCCCTGCTGGCAGCGTGATTGACTATGAATTTACATCGGGGGACACCAGTTATTTTTTAATAAGGGAATTGTCAAAAACTGTCTTCTTTTTGATGAATGGGTAGGGGTACTTTGTACCCCATACTCATTCACATGGAGGGGGGGATCTGGGGGCTTCCTTGTTAAAGGGGGGCCTTCCAGATTCCAATAAGCCCTTTGGGGTGTTGAGGGCATGTGGCTTGGTATGGTCAAAAGGGGGGGTGGTGCGCTTTCTCCTCTACACTCTTTCTAAACTGCCAGGCTGCCTGCTCAGATGAAGGTCTGGTATGGATTTTAGGGGGAACCCCATGCTGTGTGGTTTGGGGTGTTTTTAATATTTTTTTTTTTTTTTTTTAATAGCCAGGTGCCAGCCATTGCAACCGCAAGCTCAATTTAAATTTGATTTGACATGTGTGTGTTTTTTGTTTTTGTATTTTTTTTTTTTCTTTTAGAAATGTCATTTTTGCTGCAGCATGTTCTATGTATGCTACAGATGTGCCACTTTACAGGCAGACTAAGGGAACCCCCCAGGCACTATATTTAAAGGAATTTTTCATTTTTATTGTTTCACTTTAAGCATCATTAAAATCGCTGCTCTTGAAAAAAACACTTTAAAAAAAAAAGTGCATTAATACATGACCCCCAGGGCAGTACCGGACCCCCTTTTTATGGCCAATTACTTGCATATAAACCTTCAAAATGGGCACTGTTGATTTCTCATGTTCGGCTTCCATAGATTTCAATAGAGTTCGCTGTTTGGGGCAGAACTTTTCTCTTGTTTTTGAGAGTTTTGCTTCGAACTGAACAGAGGGTGTTTGGCCCATCCCTACTTCTTACCTAAGGTGGCATTGATCTTCCACCTTTTATTAAGGACGTAGTCCTTCCTGATTGTGTCCTGCACCAAAGCACTTTTAAGAAAGTGCACCAAAACCACAGACTGTAATAGAAGTCTGTGGCTAAGCATTGCAAACAAGTAGCCCCTCTGCATTGCACTCGTTTGATGCTCTGGATGGCAGGTCAGCAAGTCCAGACCGTGATCAACAGGTAGACCAAGATCTACTGGTTGCTGACCCCTGCTGTAGACTTTAATGCTGAGAGAAGCAGTTTTGTGTTCTAGATATTTTTTCCAAAAATTTGATTTTTTCTATATTGTTTATATTGGTCTATTTTGTTGGTTATTTGTTTATCTGGCAGTCAGTCTAACAATTTTCTGTTTTGTATTTTAGATTGGTGAGCAGCATAGGCCAAGCTTTCGACCAGGCTTAGAAGGAGGCAGTTCTGAAGAGGAGTCTTCAAACGAAGTATTAAGCGTTCCTAATGGTGCTGTGTTGTCATGTAGGCAGTCTGCAGAGGGCCATGGGATTTCTTCTACTAGAGCTTCCACGGTAGTTGGTATGTAGATTTAGATATTTCTGCAACACTAGTTTGGTGTGTAATGTATTTGTTTTACTGTGCAGAATTGCTGTATGTAAGAGTGCTTTCAAAAATATATATTTTAATTTTTTTTTCTAAATTTACAAATTCATATTTTGGTGTGACTACCCTTTTTGGCTTCATACCCACATTAATCTATTACTTTCACACTTTGTACATTTGCACAAAGCCAGGGATTTTCTAGAATTTAACGTCGGGTATACAAAAAAACAATTATACCTGTGATGAAACGAGACCACTGCTCTCCTCACCAACTCGTGAATAAAGACTGGTCAACCTCACCCTGTGCTGTCACCTGATGCAAAAATGACCCTCTGCACAAATCTTTTCCAGCTTACGGGACCACAATCTAAGCTGATGGTTTGGCCCCACAGAGCCTTGATCTCGACATCAAGTCTATCTGGGATTACATGAGCAGCATTTGAGGCAGCCTTCGTCCACAGATGATCTGTGATTCTCCAAGATGTTTGGAACGTCTCCTCCAGTTCCTTCAAAAACTGCATGTGTACCTAGAATTGATGCTGTTTTGAAGGCAAGTGTGGTTACACAAAATATTGATCTGATCTGAAATTCTCTTCTGTTCATTTACTTAGCTTATCAATTAACAAAATGTTATTAACACTTCTATTTCTGGAAGCATTCTTAATTTACAGCATTTTTTTTTTTTCCCCTACACCTGCCTAAAACTTTTGCACAATAGTGTGTGTATGTACGATGCATTCAAATGAAATTTGCCCTGTACTGTGATTGTTGTGACCAATTGTTGTGTCTATCTGCAGCCATTGAGCTTTTTCCTCCCACAGCAATTGGCTGTGAAAAGAAACTACTTACTACATCGCTGGGACTGTAGTCAACAGAGTGCATGTCGCACAGTCCCCTTGAGGACTGCTTGGATTTACCTGCTCATCTGCCTTCTACCTTCCAACCCACCTGACACTCTTGGTTCAGACCTCTTTCTACAAGCACCTTTAACCACTTAACGAGCGTGCCATAGCTGAATTATGGCCTTCAGCGCGACATGATAACTGGGGCGCGCACACTGGAGTATTCGTGACCGATGGGTCCGGAGGACCCGGCGCTTCACGGTAAATGGCCGCTGACAAGCGTCTGTTTACCATGTGATTGCTCCGTCAAATGACAGAGCGATCACTTGTAAACAAACCGGTGTTGTCTGGTTCCTCTCTCTCCTCTCTGTACTGATCGGTACAATGTGAGCGGAGAGGGGAGAGATCGGGTGCAGCAGCGCTGTGGGCTGCATCTGTAGTGCCCACAGTGTTGCTCTGTGCCCATTGAAGCCTCATCCATCCATCCATGCTCAACCATCCCTCTGTCATACTTATCCATCCATCCTCAGCCATCCCTCTGTCATACTCATCCAGCCATCCATACTCGGCAATACTCGTCCATCCATGCTCAGTCAGCCATACTCGCCAATACTCATCCATCCATCCATGCTCAGCCAGCCATACCCGGCAATACTCATCCATCCTCAGATATCCCATCCACCCGCAGCCGTACTCAGCCATCTCATCTGTACTCTGCCATACTCATTCATGCTCAGTCATCCCATCCATGCTCCGCCATCCCCATTCATGCTCGTCCATGCCTCTACAGTGCCTCACAAAAGCATAATAGGTAGTCAAATTAGATTTGAAATTTATGCCCCTAGGACACTTGAAGGTGCTCCCTGCATGTTGGGCCTCTGTATGTGGCCAGGCTGTGGAGAAGTGTCCCACATGTGGTATCGCCGTACTCAGGAGTAGGGTAATCTATTTTGGGGTGTAATTTTTGGTATGTACATGCTATGTATTAAAAATATTATATAAATGGACAACTTTGTGTAAAAAAAAAAAAAAAAAAAAAATGCCTTTTCATTTTCTTTCCACGTTTCCCAAAAGCTTGTAGAAAAAAATGACATGTTCAAAAGACACACTATGCCTTATAGATTATACGTTGGGGGTTTTCTATCCAAAACGGGGTCAGTTTTGGGGCATTTCCATTGTCCTGGTGCTTCCGGGCCTTCAAAAGTGCAAGAGGTAGTCAAGAAATCTGTGTAATTTGTGCTCCTAGAACGCCTGAAGGTGCTCCCTGCATGTTGGGCTTCTGTATGTGTCCACGCTGTGTAAAAGTCTCACACATGTGGTATCGCCATACTCAGGAGGAGTAGCAGAATGTGTTTTGGGGTGTAATTTGTGGTATGCATATTCTGTGTGCGAGAAATAAAACCTGCTAATATGACAATTTTTTGAAAAAGAAAAAAGAAATCTTGATTTTGCAAAGAATTGGCGCCATAGCTTTTGGACTCTCTAACTTTCACAAAGACCAACTAATATACACCAATCTGAGTTATTTTAACCAAAGATATGTAGCAGTATAAATTTTGGCCAAAATTTATGAAGAAAAATGACTAATTTGCAAAATTTTATAACAAAGAAAAGTGCTTTTTTTTTTTTTTCCAAGATTTTTCAGTCTTTTTCTTTTATAGCGCAAAAATAAAAAACCCAGCGGTTATTAAATACCACCAAAAGAAATCTCTATTTGTGTGAAAAAAAGGAGAGAAGTTTCATATGGGTACAGTGTTACATGACTAAGTAATTGTCATTCAAAATGTGAGAGCACCGAAAGCTGAGAATTGGTCTGGTTAGGAAGGGGGCTTAAGTGCCCAGTGGGTAAGTGGTTAAATGACACGTCACACAGATCAGTATGTTTACCATATTTTTCGCGCCATTAGATGCATCTGACGCACCTAGGTTTTAGAGGAAAATAAGAAAAAGAATATTATGAACCAAATGGTGTCCTAAAATATTTAATATCATACTACTACTATAGGTGGATGTACTATAGTGTGGAGACACAGTAATACCACCCCCTATCAAATCAGCTCAGCTACACTATACCTGGGGGGGGGTGGACACAGCAACCCCCCCCCTTCCCAGATCAGCTTGGGGTGACAGGGCAGACACAAATACCTCTTCAGCCTCATCTATGACAACAGCTCAGGTGACTGGGCAGTGGATGCCAGCCCACACCTCCCACCCCCTTATCACCAGCTCATCTCAGGCAGTGGAGGACACTGCCATTACAATCCACAACCCCCTCTGGCTGGCTCGCTGGCTCTCAGCCTCAGCTACACCCGGGCAGCAGCTAGGAAGGAGGTCTGGGGACATAGTTTGCAGCAGCTGCCAGTGGAAGGAGCAGGAAGTAAGACTGGACCAGACCACGGCACCGGGGGTGTTCCGGCTGAAAAAAAAAACAGCCAGGGCTCTTTCCGCCGCGGGATGGTGTCACATCTGGTGGGTGTCAACTGACCTGGGTGCGGAGCGTAACTCCACTGACACCCCCCCATGTTTTGGCACCCGAGGCAGACCGGGTATTGGTATGCCCCTGCAAGGATCCGCCACACATCCTGTCCACAGAGAAGCCAAGCGCTGACATTCTGATGCGGGGGGGGGGGGGGGGCGCGGTGCCTGGTCAGTATTCGTGCTATAAGACGCAGGGACATTTTCTCCCATTTTTTGGGGGGGGAAAAGTGCGTGTTATGGTGCGAAAAATACAGTATATTAACTCTGCTTTTACTGGAGTAGCAAAGTAGTATTCGTTTACAAAGCAGGGCAATAGATCGACCAAGTTCTCAATAACAGCCCAGATTCTGTAGAGGAATTTCCCAAAAACAGCTTGAGAACGGTTTAACAGTATGAAGATACAATATACATGTATGTACAGTGTGATACCACCTGCAGCATGACCTGTAGGACAAAGGGTTAAGTATTTAATGCAGGTAGTTACTCCTAAAGGGGAACCCCAGGCCAGCCTATTCAACCTTTAAATCCTAATGAGAGAGCAGACAGAATAAGGATAGTGTAGGGCCCTTTAAATAGTAACACACGTGTCTCAGGTGCAGGCTTGATAGTTTTTATCGTCCGTTGGAGCCCATTAGATTATATCCAATAAGGCATAGTGTGTTAACAGACTGACTGGCTTAAACAGGCTAATGGTTCTCCTTGAAATGGTTGTAGGTAGACGTGTCTGTACAGTGTTCAAATGGAAGTGCAGTAAAGTGTTCCCAAGGTAAAGGTGTCTGTACACAGTGTTCCATTAAAGTAACCAGGGAAAGATTGCAGAAGATGGGCTATTGCCCTCTCGCCAACGACTGGACCAAACTAGATGCCTTGCAGGCAGCAACCCGGGAAGAGACATTTGTCAATGAAGTGATGACCCACAGGCGCAGAGTGTGGACTAACGTGGTGTCGAGCTGCTGAGTTGGTGTCATTTAGTTGTCTGACGAACAGCAAGCAGAGTTAGGCTCTCCGAGGCCAGACTGTAATCACTTGAACACCGCGTGGTAGGCCGCAACCTCTCTCTCCTGGTCACGGAGAGGTTTGCATTACGCAAGGCCAAGGAAGAAGAGCGTGAGCCGCATCTCCTGGCTCCTTTATAGTCTTTCTAAGAAGTCCCCTGCATGGTAGCAAGGATCCCTGGGATGTGTAGTCCCGGTGTATGTTTATGCAATGGAATTGCTGGTCAGAAAGACTTAGTCCCACAATCCATTGGGTTGGGCTCACAAATATGATGACAGTCACTGGCGCCCAGCATTAACGGGACATAACTACAGGTGATAAATGATGGGGAAAATGCACAATATTACCATTATGGTCCACCGTCGCTACATGTGAAAAAAAAAAAAGTACATTATTAGGCACTACCAAGGTTCACACATATGCTGTTCTGTTAAAAAAAAAAAAAAAAAATGGCCCTAGTATATGAATGTGAGTTGGGGACCTTGGATTGTGGCTCCTTGACGGTAGGGACCGATGTGAGTGTGTGATGTATGTGTGGAGCGCTGTGTAAATTGACGGCGCTCTATGAGTACCTTAAATAAATAATAACAGATGAGCATCTTAATGAGACAATGTAAAGGGATAAGGACAATTGTAGACATGCACCCACACTCGCTTGATGGACTGGTGTCTTTATTCAACTTTACTAACTATATATGCGATGCGGGACTGCACTGAACAAAGCACACAGGCGCTTTACCTAAATGTAGGCTGTTAAATAAAGGAAAAGCATGAAAGTAATGCACTCACTGCATGTACAACCCCTGGCAAAAATTATGGAATCACCAGTCCCTGAGGATGTTCCTTCAGTTGTTTATTGTTGTAGAAAAAAAAGCAGATCACAGACATGGCCAAAAACTAAAGGCATTTCAAATGGCAACTATCTGGCTTTAAGAAACACTAAAAGAAATCAAGAAAAATAATTGTGGTGGCCAGTAACAGTTAGATTTATAGAACAAGCACAGGGAATAAATTATGGAATCACTCAATTCTGAGGAAAAAATTATGGAATCACCCTGTAAATTTTCATTACAAACACTAACACCTGCATCAGATTAAATCTGCTTGTTAGTATGTAGATAAAAAGGAGTGATCACACCTTGGAGAGCTGTTGCAACAAGTGGACTGACATGAAGCATGGCTCCAACACCAGAGATGTAAATTGAAAAAAAGGAGAGGATTATCAAACTCCTTAAAGAGGGTAAATCATCACGCAGTGTTGCACAAGATGTTGGTTGTTCACAGTCGGCTGTGTCTAAAACATGGACCAAATACAAACAACATGGGAAGGTGGTTAAAGGCAAGCATACTGGTAGACCAAGGAAGACATCAAAGCGTCAAGACAGAAAACTTAAAGCAATATGCCTTGAAAACCAAAAATGTACAACAAAACAAATGAGGAAAAAATGGGAGGAAACTGGAGTCAACATCTGTGACCGAACTGTAAGAAACCGCCTAAAGGAAATGGGATTTACATATAGAAAAGCTAAAAGAAAGCCATCTCTAACACCTAAACACAAAAAAACAAGGTTACAATGGGCTAAGGAAAGGCAATCGTGGACTGTGGATGATTGGATTTCTGTCTTGACGCTTTGATGTCTTCCTTGGTCTACCAGTATGCTTTCCTTTAACCACCTTCCCATGTTGTTTGTAGCTGGTCCATGTTTTAGACACAGCCGATTGTTCACAGTCGGCTGTGTCTAAAACATGGACCAACTACAAACATGGGAAAGTGGTTAAAGGCAAGCATACTGGTAGACCAAGGAAGACATCAAAGCGTCAAGACAGAAATCCAATCATCCACAGTCCACGATTGCCTTTCCTTAGCCCATTGTAACCTTGTTTTTTTGTGTTTAGGTGTTAGAGATGGCTTTCTTTTAGCTTTTCTATATGTAAATCCCATTTCCTTTAGGCGGTTTCTTACAGTTCGGTCACAGATGTTGACTCCAGTTTCCTCCCATTTGTTCCTCATTTGTTTTGTTGTACATTTTCTGTTTTCAAGGCATATTGCTTTAAGTTTTCTGTCTTGACGCTTTGATGTCTTCCTTGGTCTACCAGTATGCTTGCCTTTAACCACCTTCCCATGTTGTTTGTATTTGGTCCATGTTTTAGACACAGCCGACTGTGAACAACCAACATCTTGTGCAACACTGCGTGATGATTTACCCTCTTTAAGGAGTTTGATAATCCTCTCCTTTTTTTCAATTTACATCTCTGGTGTTGGAGCCATGCTTCATGTCAGTCCACTTGTTGCAACATCTCTCCAAGGTGTGATCACTCCTTTTTATCTACATACTAACAAGCAGATTTAATCTGATGCAGGTGTTAGTGTTTGTAATTAAAATTCACAGGGTGATTCCATAATTTATTCCCTGTGCTTGTTCTATAAATCTAACTGTTACTGGCCACCACAATTATTTTTCTTGATTTCTTTTAGTGTTTCTTAAAGCCAGAAAGTTGCCATTTGAAATGCCTTTAGTTTTTGGCCATGTCTGTGATCTGCTTTTTTTTCTACAACAATAAACAACTGAAGGAACATCCTCAGGGACTGGTGATTCCATAATTTTTGCCAGGGGTTGTAGTACAGGGGTGTCCAAACTTTTTTCAAAGTGGGCCAGATTTGATGAAGTGAACATGCGTGAGGGCCGACCATTTTGCCTGACCTTTTTTGAACCATTAAAATTTGGTCTAAGTGTGTTTGTCCTAGCACTAATACACTGCCCAACAAGAATTCTCCTGCCTTTGTGGCTGTGTGTGGTGAAGAGATGAGCTTGGGCTTATTATTTGGATATACCGTATTGGCTTATTACACGCACCTTCACTTTAAGAGGGAAGTTTCAGGAAAAGTTTTTAAATTAAAAAAAAAGAACTGTGCAGCAAAATAAGGGTCAGTGCCCATCTGCAGCCTCAAGTACCATGAATGCAGCACCCTTGTTGCCCTGAATGCAGACTCACATTGACATGAATGCCATCAGTGCAGCCTGATTCATGCCTATCTGCAGCCTCGGAGGGGGCAGGACGAGTGCCAACAGACATACAGGAGAAACTGTGTTCTCTCGGCGGCCTCTTTAATAGAAAGTCCCCCCTCCTATGATGGACAGAAGAGGAGTCCAATGGCCGTGCAGGAGACGGGACTTCCTTTCACAGAGGCCACCGTGTAAACAAGAAGTACTCCTGTATGTACAGCACTCGTCCTGCCCCCTCCAAGGCAAGCAGCATGTATATCTTTTGTGGCCCCCAGCGCCCAGGGATTCGTTGGGGGCCACAAAAGATATACAAGTCAAAATTACCAGGCAGGCTGTCCGAAACAGGAACGTGGGCTGCCATTAGCCCGCGGGCCAGACTTTGGACATGCCTGATGTAGTAGAAAGGGACTTTGAGGCCTTAGATTGGCCCCAGGGACTTTAAACGGTGCTAGGATCAAATAAGTTAGAGAGCATAGAATAAAATAAACTTTATTTAACAATCTTTAAAAAACAGACATTGGCTAAAGACAACATGTAGAACTAATGAAGTAATTCATCAGTACAGAAGTTAATACCACTCTCTCAACATGTTTCGCTTTCCTAAGCTTCTTCAGGAGATATATTGTGATATTATGGTCAACTATGAAAATAGAAAAATATATGTAAACAAATGTCTGCTAGTAAATTGCGATCATAAATATATATTGATTTAATCATAGGGGAGATATGAAAAATACAAAAAATATATATATATGTATATAAACATCATAAAAAGAGAGAAAAATATATATATACAACATACATGTATTCAAATAAGTGTACCAAAATCGTAAAAAAAAAAAAAAAAAAAAAAACAACCAATCACCCCGTCCTAATTTGCTTTAATTAGTCTTACCTTTAGAAAAATTATAATAAAAAAATATATAGAGATTTGAGCGATGGTAGATATTCTGCTCCTCAGTCCCCACCTCACTGAAAAGGCATGCAGAGAGGGATAAAAATTCTAGAGGTAAATGAAACACTCTAAAGAGGAGAAGAATCGAATACATGGGTATTAAAGTCATATCAGTGTAGATAAGGTTGACTAATGATAGTATTTAGGAGATAAAATCCTAAATGGGAATATAAAAATGTACCTCTAGTAGAATCAATTCATAGGTAGCAAAGGGTTACATCCAACAGATGGTAAAGAGCTAAATTGCTGTATTTGTGGACGGACGGTTCCTATGCTGCAGTAGGATAGCAGTCGAGAAAGTGGGCAGTATACAGGGCTGGAGCGCCCACAAACAGCTGGTGGGTGAACCAGACCTGAAGATACGTCTGCAAACTAACCACAAAGAACCTAGAAATATAGACCTAAGAAGTAAACTAAGTTTGGGATCATGTATAAAAGGGTAGATGGTTGCTAAAGAGAAAGTAGGTAGGTAAAAAAACTTACTGCTATTAGGACAAGTTTTGTTTGAAACAGCATTTCACATCAGGAGCGTCCGTCTGCCCAGCGTATCAGCAGGGGGAATGACAGAAGTTGGCGGGGAAAACCCCGCTTTTAAACCCTCTCCAGCGTGACGACGTCTGACTCATCGTCACGCTGCGGACCAAAAATGACAAATGCGCACGCCTCCCGACCCGTCAAAAACGAAATAGACGTCGAACGGCGTCGAATATACAGGGCTGAGCCGCGGCCATCTTGGAAAGTCCTGTGCCCTCAAACTGGCACTACGGAGATTCAGCAGGTTCAAAATAGGGATTAGACTATAGAAGTAAACAAAGCAAACGGCAAGAACGCCGTCTAGTATGGTGTAACCAAACCGCATTCGAATAAAATTTTTGTAATTTTATTCATATATTTGATTTTAATTCAATCAGTGGTTTTTTTTTTCCTCGCCACCACCTACGTTTTTTTATATATATATATATATGTTTTTTATATATACACATATATATATATTTTTTTTTTTTCATACATAAATATTTTCATATGCATACGATTATTTGATTGACACAATTGATTAATCAATTACATTTGTTATCCTGTATGTTATTATTCAGATATTCTGATTTGATGTGCGGTGTGAGCTTCTGCTCCTATTTTTTCTTTCAGTCCCTTTCCTCTCCATTAATGTGGTATGCACGGACACCCGGGGCACTTAGCTTATCTTTTCCTAATCAATGTCTTGATTGCTCTGTTGCCCTTTAGCTGACATCCAGTGCTGCTTCTCTCCCTCCCGTTATATATACGGTACAAAAATGCTCCAATATCTATTTTTTAGCACCGAGTTAATATTATTGCCATCTCAGGACACAGAATCCTTAAAAACGGATGCGGTTTGGTTACACCATACTAGACGGCGTTCTTGCCGTTTGCTTTGTTTACTTCTATAGTCTAATCCCTATTTTGAACCCGCTGAATCTCCGTAGTGCCAGTTTGAGGGCACAGGACTTTCCAAGATGGCCGCGGCTCAGCCCTGTATATTCGACGCCGTTCGACGTCTATTTAGTTTTTGACGGGTCGGGAGGCGTGCGCATTTGTCATTTTTGGTCCGCAGCGTGACGATGAGTCAGACGTCGTCACGCTGGAGAGGGTTTAAAAGCGGGGTTTTCCCCGCCAACTTCTGTCATTCCCCCTGCTGATACGCTGGGCAGACGGACGCTCCTGATGTGAAATGCTGTTTCAAACAAAACTTGTCCTAATAGCAGTAAGTTTTTTTTACCTACCTACTTTCTCTTTAGCAACCATCTACCCTTTTATACATGATCCCAAACTTAGTTTACTTCTTATGTCTATATTTCTAGGTTCTTTGTGGTTAGTTTGCAGACGTATCTTCAGGTCTGGTTCACCCACCAGCTGTTTGTGGGCGCTCCAGCCGTGTATACTGCCCACTTTCTCGACTGCTATCCTACTGCAGCATAGGAACCGTCCGTCCACATACACAGCAATTTAGCTCTTTACCATCTGTTGGATGTAACCCTTTGCTACCTATGAATTGATTCTACTAGAGGTACATTTTTATATTCCCATTTAGGATTTTATCTCCTAAATACTATCATTAGTCAACCTTATCTACACTGATATGACTTTAATACCCATGTATTCGAATCTTCTCCTCTTTAGAGTGTTTCATTTACCTCTAGAATTTTTATCCCTCTCTGCATGCCTTTTCAGTGAGGTGGGGACTGAGGAGCAGAATATCTACCATCGCTCAAATCTCTATATATTTTTATATATTTTTTTTATTATAATTTTTCTAAAGGTAAGACTAATTAAAGCAAATTAGGACGGGGTGGTTGGTGTTTTTTTTTTTTTTACGATTTTGATACACTTATTTGGATACATGTATGCTGTGTGTGTGTGTGTGTGTGTGTATGTGTATATGTATGTGTATGTATATATATATATATATATATATATATATATATATATATATATATATATATATATATATATATATATATATATTCTGTATTGATGAATTACTTCATTAGTTCTACATGTTGTCTTTAGCCAATGTCTGTTTTTTAAAGATTGTTAAATAAAGTTTATTTTATTCTATGCTCTCTACCTTATTTGATCCTAGCACCGTTTAAAGTCCCTGGGGCCAATCTAAGGCCTCAAAGTCCCTTTCTATTTCAAATTGTATATTTTGGGATGTGGTGCTTTTGATTTTTCCTCCCTTCTGAATCTTTTACTCATGCCTGATGTAGTAGAAAACGAGCATGTCTAATGTAGAAAGTCTCCAGGCTGTTGACACTACTTTGCAGAGTTGAGCAGGCAAGGGGCCAGACTGGTGTGCAGAGGTCAGCAGGCCAAGCGGCTGGTGACTGCAGCATTTGCCTGGGAAGCAGCTGGAGAGCTATGCTGGAAGACTGTTACGGGGCACAAGCTCCGTCTCAATTTGATGAAGAGACAGAGCTTGTGCCCAGAAATGCTTAGCCATGCCCACAATGTACTGACCTACTCGTGTCTCCCGCAGATTGCCAAAAGCTCCTGGATGCCACCCTATCACAGGAGACGGCTTGCGTTCCCCGCTACAGCCAGATAGTCTTCCGGCATAGCTCTCTGCTTCCCTGGCGAACTCTGCAATCATGAGCCACTTGCCTGCCAACCTCTGTACACCAGTCTGGCTGCTTGCCTGCTGAACTCTGCAAGGTGGTGTCAGCATCCTGGAGACTTTCTACATTGCAGACCTACTAGTTTTCTACTACATACAGTGTGCGAACCTTGGAGGGTCCTGCCTATTTTTTTGGCAAGTGTCTGTTCATTTGAAGGTGACAGCATAACAACCACTTCAATACTGGGCACTTTCACCCCCTCCTTCTCAGACCAATTTTCAGCTTTCAGCACTTTCACTTTGAATGAGAATTGCGCGGTCATGTAACATTGTACCCAAATTACATTTTTTTTTAATCCTTTTTTTTCCACACAAATAGAGCTTTTTTTGGTGGTATTTAATCACCACTGGGGTTTTTTATTTTTTACGCTACAAATTAAAGACCAAATTAAAAAAAAAAAAAAAATGCATTCTTAGTTTTCTTCTATTTGCAAAAAAAGGCATTTCTCTTGATAAATTTTGACCTAAAATGATGCTGCTACATTTCTTTGGTAAAAATTACCCAAATCTGTGTTTATTTAGTGATGGGGGACAGACAAATGTTTTATGGGGACACTGAAATGTGTATAGGGACAGAGGTATCAGTGGTGCTATGTGTACTGTTTTGTGGGATGATCTGTAACAGCTCTCTGTGTAAAATCATCCTCTCACAGATCTGCAGATTCCCCCTCTTCCCCACTGCACTGAGTTCTCACTGAGCTCGGCGGGCAGAACTGTCACAGAGACATGCGTCTTGTTTACATTGTGACGGCTGTGATTGGACACAGCCGTCACGTGATCGGGAGAGCCAGTCAGTGTCCATATCTTGAGCTTTGCTTAGCTGGATTCTGTGATCACAGGATCGAGCCGCTGCGCGCCTCGTGGTCGCGCTGCCAGCGCTGGTTCTGAGGGACGATTCTGAACGTCCAGTCAGAACGAGGAAAGGACCACCCGGCCATTTATGTGCACTGGCCAGGTGGGAGGTGGTTAAGTAGTCATAAATATAAAGTGTCCTGTAGTGTTCTCCAAAACAGTTTTACAGCTTAATAAAAAAATCCGATTTTTCATTTCCTTAGATAATGAAAATTAATACACAGTGTAAAGTTTTTGAAGTGAACTGGTATTTATGAATGCAGGGCAAGCAGATGATTGAAAGGTCTGCACCTCCATTCATAGATTATATTCCATCTTTGGAACCTTTTGATAATGACTATGAATGTAGGTGGCAGAAAGACCATAGTTGGGCACCATTGATGAGAGCCCATGACCGCTCCGGCATCGGAAGATTATGGCCGCAGAGGTGTGCTTGGTGGGGCAGGTTGATATCACAGCTATATGGTTGAATTTGAATTACTGGTTTTCTCCCTTTTTTTTTTTTTTTTTTTTTTTTTTTACTGAAAATGTGTTTTAGAAAGTTGTGTTTTTTTTTTTTTTTTGTAGGACAAGAGTCTGGACATGGTGATGGTAGCAGTGGAAGTGAAGATGGCTTTAAGCCATTACAGGCATCGACAACACATACCTCTGGATCATGGATAAAAGATATTGGTGCCAGAAATGTTGCAGGTGAAGAACATTTGGGTCTTTTTACTCAAGTAAGTAACATTACTATGAAGATTGATATTTGAATAGTGGATCAGTTACCCACAACAGTGCATTTTACCTGAACCATGGTGCCCTCTGCCATCTGTGAGGGCAGTAGCTAAACAAGGTCTGTCTGCTCCCTGGAGGCTATGGGAATATGAATAGGATTTCATTGACGGGTGCATTTGATCTGCAGTACCCTGCAACTAAGCTCATAGGGCCTTATTCAAACTTGCAAAGGGGGCCATTTACAAATACCTGCTGGAGACTCAGCAGATATGCATGTGATTAGGTGCAACTGAAAGCAATGGCAATCTGATAACGTCTCTTTATGGCTGGTCCCATGTAATCTCTTATGTTGTGAATGATCTTCCCTTCACATAGACTGTCCTCATCCAAGGCCAGTCATCATTCTCTTCTAAATGTTCTCTTGTGGTGTTTTCAAAAAAAATATTTCTATCTATTTTTTTTAATGTATCTAAACCCTAGAGCAAAAAATGAAAATATATTGCACCTTGTCATAGGAGTGTTTCAGCTGTTGAGGTAATGTGTGGTAATAAGAGAAAGTGCTGTGCATGGGTGGGAGGTCAGGGCGGCGCTCACTCCTGTACCACTAGGGGCAGGGTGTCATAATGGCTGGCCCGTCCTACATTTGGATAACAGGCTTCATACTGTTCCCCACGCCTGCAGGTATAAGAGTAGCATAAATGGATAATGTTAAAATCAGATTTGAGGGGCCGAGCCAGGTATCTATCGATCCAGGCATCTGAGTGGATCTCGACCATATGGTTGGGATCTTTCCTCAGTGTGGACTGGCTGAGTGATATTAGCCGATGGTGGGCCTAAGGCTGTCAGCTGAAAACAGGTCCATAGTGTCAAGTTTTTTTTTTTTTTCTTTACTTTTCATTAATTTTCAATATGGTGTTAAAATTTCCCCTGTGGGGAGGGAGGTTCACCGCATATCTCCCTTTTACCAGAAGGCCCTCCGGTCTACTGCCATGGTGCTCGGCAAAGTGTACTGCAAGTGGGCGTTCATCATCCATCATTGTACTCTTATTACATATGTGTATAGGAGGGCAACCGCTGTCTATATTTAATAGCATTAACATGTATGGCTGGATGTCTATTTGCCTGTTTGTTTTAGATATACAGTTGGGTCCATATAGTTTTGGACACACGCACAATTTTCATACTTTTGGCTCTGTGTGCCACCAGAATAAAATTAAAATGAAACGCTCCAAATTTGAAGTGCAGACTTTCAGCTTTAATTCAAGGGGTTGCACATAAATATCAAGTACAAATTTTAGGAACTGCAGCCATTTTTATACAAGGTCCCCTCCATTTTCAGGGGCTCAAATGTAATTGGACAAATGAATATAATCATAAATAAAATGTTAATTTTTTTAAAATATTTTGACAATCCTTTACTGGCAATGACTGCCTGAAGACTGGAACCCATGGACATTGCCAAAGACTGGGTTTCCTCCTTTCTGATGCTTTGCCAGGCTCTGACTGCAGCTGTCTTCAGTTCTTTGTGGGTCTTTCAGTCTTTTTTTTTTTTTTTTTTGTTTGTTTTGCCTTCAAGTGAAATGCATGCTCAAATGGGTTTAGATCAGATGATTGACTCCGCCATTGCAGAATATTCCACTCCTTTTCCTTCAAAAGCTCCTGGGTTGCTTTTGCAATGTGTTTTTTGGATCATTGTCCATCTGTACTGTGAAGCGCCATCCAATCAGCTTTGCTGCATTTGTTTAAATCTGGGCTGACAGTATATCTCTAAACCCCTTGCGGAATTCATCCAGCTGCTTCTGTCACATCATCAATAAACACAAATGACCCAGTGCCAGTGGAAGCCATGCATACACATGCCATCCCACTGCCTCCACCATGTTTTACAGATGACGTTGTGTGCTTTAGATCATGAGCTGTTCAAAGCCTTCTCCACACTTTTTTTTTCCCTGTCATTTTAGTACAGATTAATCTTAGTTTCAGCCGTCCAAAGAATGCTTTTCCCGAATTGGTCTGGCTTTTTTAAATGTTTTTTTGTCAGTCTAATCTGGCTTTTCTATTCTTCAGGTTTATGAATGGCTTGCACCTTGTGGTGAACCCTCTGTATTTGCTCTCATAAAGTCTTCTTGATTGTAGACTTTGACAATGATACGCCCACCTCCTGGAGTGTGTCCTTCACTTGTCTGGATGTTGTGAATGTGTTTTGTTTTACCATAGAAAGGATCCTGCGATCATCCACCACTGTTGTCTTCCGTGCACGTCCAGGCCTTTTTATGTTGCCGAGCTCACCAGTGCGTTCTTCTTTCCTCAGAATGTACCAAACTGTTGATTTGGCCACTGTTAATGTTGCTGCTATCTCGCTGATGGATTTTAGTTCTTGATGCCTTACAATGGCCTGTTTCACTTGCATGGACAGCTCATTTGAACGCATGATGTAGGTTCACAGCAATTAATTCCAAATGCAACTACCACACTTAGAATCAACTCCAGACCTTGTACCTGCTTAATTGATGAAGAAAGAACGAAGGAGTAGCCCACACCTGGCCATTAAACAACTTTTGATTCCATTGTCCAATTACTTTTGGTCCCTTGAAAAAAAAAGAGGGGGTGGTGGTGGCTATTCTTAAGAGCTTTAATTTCTCCTCCGATATGGATGCACATACCCTCAAATTAAACCTGAGTGTGCACTTTCAGTCCATAACCATTATATAACTATAGCTTGAATATGTTTTGGTAAATACCTGAAAAAAACAAATTATGCCTGTGTCCAAATAAATATGGACCTAACTGTATATGCCTTTTGGTTACAAGGACCACACCATTAGATAGTTGTCGTGTCAGTGGACATTTGCTTTTGTTGGAAGGACTGGCAAGTTTTTCCCTGGGACCCCTTATTTCAATGTCATACAGCCTGTGGGGTGTATGCAATTATAAAAAAAATAAAATAAATAAAAGGAAATTCTGAGTACTGATATTGAGGGTTTTCAACAATTACCTTCACTATCATATAGGAGAGGAAGGACCATTAGGGATATGATTAAAGCAGATAATAAAAGAGCAACAGGGATATTGACATTTCTCTTTCATTCATTTATGAACACAGGACTTCATATTCTTGAGAGTTATAGCAACACCTTTTAAGGAGTAGGACACTAGACAGAGAAAAACGAGCACAGCACTGCCTATCGGCAGTTCCAGTTGGTAGTAAACCCCATCTCTGCTATAGACAGCTCAGTTTGTCACAAAGTGAAAGGTAAAAAGAACCAAATAAAGGGGTGGGTTGCCATGTCCATCAGTGAACTCAGAGAAAGGGATTTTACAATAACAGAAATCATGCTTTTTCATTGACATCCAACACTTTTTTAATCTCAACTGTACGCAAGTCCCAAAGCGGTGTCTCGGTTAAGGGTGGGTAACCAGAACGGAGTCCATATTCCCATCGAACACGTTCCTGGAATAAGTTCTTTAGGCTGCTGGGTGCTGTAGTGTTCACCAGCTGGATACTGGAACCCATACGATATGTAGATATTCGCCAGCACACCAAGGATCATCAATTTCGTCCAAACTGTTTTTCATTCAAGAAATATCATCACATAGCAGTTTAGTGCAATGTTTCAGAGCCACGCATTGGGCTAACTTTACTGTTTTGTTTTTTTTTGTGTGGTTTGTGTGGTTTGAACACCATTTTCATATGTGGGCGGGACTTACGTATGTGTTCGCTTCTGCATTACTTTAGTTTGACGTTTTTTCCAAAAGATAAATTTTTTGATCACTTTTATTCCTATTACAAGGAATGTAAGCATCCCTTGTAATAGGAATATGGCATGACAGGTCCTCTTTACAGTGAGATATGGGGTCAATAAGACCCTACATCTCACCTCTAGGCTGGAAAGCCTGAAATAAAAAAAAAAAAAAAAAAAAAAAAAAAAAAACGATCCTGGCTTCGATTGTAGCGGTGAGTCGGTAGAGGCACCTGAGGGCGGCGGGAGGGGGGGGGACGTCCCCTCTCACCTCCCGTAAGAACGATCAAGCAGTGGAACAGCCGCTATGATCATTCTTATTGTGTAGGGAATCACCGGCTGAAAAAGCTGATATCTGAATGATGCCTGTAGCTGCAGGCATCATTCAGATATCCCCGCACAAAGTCAAGGACGTCGTATGACGGCCGGCGGGCGGGAAGTGGTTAAAACGCTTTTTTTTTTTTTTTTTTTTTTTAACACAAAGTTGTCCATTTATACAATATTTCTAACACATAGCATGTACACATACCAAAAATGACACCCCAAAATAGGTTCTCCTACTCCTCCTGAGTATGGCGATACCACATGTGTGAGACTTCCACAGCCTGGCCACATACAGTGGCAGAGTACGGCTGGGTATGGATAGATGGATGTGACAGCAGTTGTCACAGAGCAGCGCTGTGGGCACCACACATCCAGCCCACAGCGCTGCTGCCATCCGATCCCTCCCCCTTTGTACCGATCGGTTTGTTTACATGTTTACATTTGACGGAGCGATCACATTTGACGGAGCGATCAGCGGCCGTTTACCGTGAACCATGATGCGCCGGGTCCAGAGGTCACGGATGTTCTCGAGTGCACACCCCAGGGGGCACGCGAGAGCAGGATTCTGGGAGGACGTCACTACGCCCTCCCAGAGTTGTCCAACCGCCCTGCAGTCATCATTTGGCTATGGGCCGGTTGGTAACTGGTTAATCATGATCCAATTCAGTTTGTTTTATGTAGTCGAAGACCACCACTGACCAATTCAAACACTGCAATTGCAATTCTGTCTGCCAGAATTATAAAGGAGAACAATGTTTAGGGCTCTTGCACACGATACTCCTGTTTGTGCGTCTACTTTTTCAGACGTTTTATTTTTTCATGTATTTTTGCACATGCGTTCACAATATTTGCGCGCATTTTTGCACATGTGCGGAAGCTTCCGGATTGACAATGTTAAGTGACAAATCTGCATGCATTTGTGTGAATGACCGCATTTGCTTGCATGTGGCGTAAATTACTGACCAAAAATGCCGATCTTTCTATTTTTTTTTTTTTTAAATTAAATTAAAGAATACATGGCGCTTGTTTACACGCCTGTGTGTATAGACACATTACAATTATTGAGCTGTATTTTAGCTCCGTAAAAAAATAAGCTGTACTGAGCATTTTCAAGCTGCAGTGTGTTCAATATGCAATATGTGCAATATGTTCTTAATAAAGTTATCTGTAGCTGGCTGTATAGTTGATATGATAACATCTAACTAAGTGGAAACAGCATGATGATCCTATGATAACCGATGTCACTATGGCAACCGGGGCGCTAACAGGCTTAAATATGGAGGCTTTGGCATCTCAGGGCCATCCTTGAGAAAGTCACGTGGTCTGTGATGTAACGCGTGGGAGGAGCTAGCGACGAGGACTACCGTTGCTAATCACCAGCACGGTAGCAGCAGTATTGAGGAGTCACGCTCACAGCGGCTGATTGTTTTCATTGTGTGCCTTAATAACAACCAGGGATATGTGAGTGCATTATTTTTGAGCATTTACTTTATGCCTATCCTTGATCATTGTGCAATGATGTGTATTCTTTCATTTACATGAACCAACGGTATGTTGAAAGCGATGTAAAGCACAAGCAACTTTCAAGAATGGTCTAAGATACAAAATGGACTTGCACCATTATTTGTAATTGGTCATTACTGACTGTCTTTGGGGCATAGCTATTTGGATGCAATAGTATCATACAAGCCCTACCTGTATGAGTTTTGAGGCTTTGCATTTTTGCTTTTCCAGATGTAATTACAGCTTATGAGTTTGGCTAGTGATTTTTATTTATCATCTACATCACTTGTATATTTAGATTATTCACATGTCATCCACTTATTCGTTTAGATTTGCACATAGATGCAGGTTCATTATATGAGATTTTGGAATCTGTATTCACATACGGTATTTATTCACATATGTATTATATTGTAGTTCTGGTTTCATTACCACTAGCAACACTATTGGAATTTGCAATAATTTAGAGGAGCTGTGCACAGATTGTAAAGTTAATTGGAGCACATCATTACCTATATTATCGCTATTTACTTCAGGGTGTCTGAACACTTTAGAATTATTGCAGCCTAATTATTTAGTTTTTTTTAGATCACTATTTATTACAGATATCATTTCAGCGCTTGAGTTTTTTACACAAAACCTCATGTACACTGCTGCTAAACTGATGTTCAGGAGCAGTTGGGCATTTTTTTCAACTGCTCCTGTACTCTCCTATCTTATCAGTACATGTAAACAGGGTTGTTTATAGTCGTTTCTAGGCAGTTGAGTTTAGAGGCCTTTTTTGGCAAGCAAAAAAATGAGTTCAGACGCTGAGTTTAGAGGCATTTCAAGCGCCAAATGCTTCTAAGTGCGGTGATTTGCGTTTAGGTGCGTTTTTCCTTTACAGGCGTTTTTCGTTTTTGGCCATTTTTGAAAAAAATATTTTTTTTCAAAAGCGTTTAAACGATAAACTTGGCAAAATGGACATTTTTAAAAACACTGGTTACTATCTGTCAAGTTAAATTGTTCAGAAGAGGTTGTAAAAACGCCCCATGTACATTAAGCCTTAGTGTTTAGAAATCTTAATCCCCCAATGCCTAACTTTTGAAAGAGAGTGACTTCAGGGGTCCTAAGTATGTTCGTCATGGTGACCAAGAGAATTATATGAAAAAGCCTAATCCAAAATCTAGTCACCTTAGGGCACTGCCACCAAACTGGCGGGCACATTTTGGCAACCCTAATGGAAAGCAATTACCTTTTGAAATAAAGTTTTTAATAGTTCGATTTGACCAGGGTTGTATTGATAGATATTTTAGATAAATCAGTATCACTATTGCAAGAGGGAGGGGCTTGGGGCTCCATTGCTATGCCAAATAACTGAGACCTTCAGCTCCATGCACACTAGCGTTTTTTTAATCTCCTAGAAGCTGTTAGCATTTTTTTTCTGCTCCTATAAGCTAAATAGTGTTATCCTATGTGTCCATGCACACTACTTTAGGCTATTGGCATTTTTTGAGCTTCAGTGCCTAGGAGCAGAAAAAAACATTTTTTTATCAAGTTTTTCGGACCGATTTTTCAGCAGAAAAACACACTAAACGCTTCTCAATGCTATTAGAAGCTCGCACAAAAATGGTATCAGCAGTTTTCATCCAGGAAAAAAAACCCTGCTGAAAAATTCTAGTGCGCATGGAGCCTCAATCTGTTTTTATAGGTTTTCCTCTATTGGATTTGCTAGTGGCGCTACAACAATGTCTTTTCGTATCAGTTTTACATTTGTAACCAAGATCAATGGTAGTATGGGTTACTTTTTTAGTTGATGCTTGTTTCCTGTCTTAAAGCGGAAGTAAACCCATCGATTCTAGCAATTTAAAAAAAAAAAATGTTACATTCTCAGCATGCAGTGAATGCCTTTTGTCACATTAGTTGTGCTCTCAACCAAACTATCAAACCAGCCAATGGCTGGTGTCATACCTGATCACATGTACATCATCATGGCAGTGGAAGATTAAACAGAGGCCAAGTTAGCCGCTTCCTAGGCTGAAAACGATAGGAGGGTTTACTTCCACTTCAACAATGTGTGGTTTATAAGAGTGATGTTTTCAGTCATGTTTTATACTTGTATTTGAGAAAGGATTGTCATAGGTCTGAAATGGTTGCATGGATAAACGCATGAAACTGTAGCAATTAGTAAGTTTAGTACGCGCAGATTGCTTTAATTTTTTTTTTTTTTTATAGGCCCCTGAAGACCGTATGGTTCCTGTTGGAAATGGTGGGAAAGAGTTGATTAAACATGATATGGAACAAGACCAGAGTAAAACCTTCCGAGATCCAAATCATGTAAGTGAATTCTTAGTCAAATTTAAAGTGGCATGTGTTTATTCAAGGAGGTCTAGAAATGTCTGCATCATGATTACCTTACTTGCCTTTGGTTTATTATGCAACACTAATTTCATTTCATCATTGGGTATCAAGCAAGCCTGGAAGCAACTGCTTGCCACTGGCCACAGTACATTTACTGTGGCAGGGCGGCATTGTCAGGCTGGATCATGTTTATATACGTCGTCCAGTCAAGGGGAGTGCAGTGCACCGCTCCTGCAACTGCTGTGTCTTGGACCCCGCAGAATGCGACTCCTGGTACACGGCCGCTTTGTATTTCTTTCATAATGGCCTCAATAACTATAGTGATGCTGCGATTGGCTCACAGCTATCACATGGTTACATGGGTTGAAAAAAAAGACACCAGTCCATCTAGTTCGACCTATAAAAGGGGGAAAAGGAAAAATGTATACAATCTCATATACACAAGCCTATACCCACAGTTGATCCAGAAGCAGGCATGATCCAGTTTGCTCCAGCAGGGGAAAAAATTCCTTCCTGATCCCTAGAGAGGCAATCGGATATTCCCTGGATAAACTTTACCTATAAATGTTGGTATCCAGTACCTGGGCCAATCACAGCATCCTGTACCATGTGATAGCTGTGGGCCTATAAAAGATAAAAAATGTTTTAGAAAAAAGTTAAAATTTGAATCATCACCGCCACACCAGTCATTTGATGCTACATTGCACCAGTGACAGTATGTAGAAAAAATTGAGAAAAAAATTTAGATTTCTTCATTTTCCAAAAAAATGTTATAAGTTACAACAGGATTGATCACTTTTTTTAATAGATATCTAGATAGATCAATATAGATAGCTAGAGATAAATATATCATTGTTTTTAGACACAAACGTTCACACAAACCAGTTAATATACACTTAATGGGATTTTTTTTTTTTTTTTTTGTACCAGAATTCATTTTGACTTAAATTTTATGAAGAATTTTGATTTTATTTGATATGTTTTATAACAAAGAAAATTTTTTGTTTTTCAATCTTTCTTCACTTTATGTAGCAAAATCTAAAAATCACAGTGGTAATCAAATGCTGTGAAAATTATATAAATTTAAATTTGCATACAGTGTTGCATGACCAAAAAAATATGTATACCGCACTTTACTTTTTCACCATATATTATTTATTTATTTTTTTACGTTGAGCCTTATTCCAAAATGGATTAAATTTATTATTTTTCTCAAAATTCTACAAACCATACCCCATAATGACAATGTGAAAACAGTTTGTTTGAAATCTTTGAAAATTTATTAAAAATAAAAAACGGAAAGATCACATATACATAAGTATTCGCAGCCTTTGCCATGATACTCAAAATTGAGCTCAGGTACATCCTGTTTCCACTGATCATCTTTGAGATGTTTATACGACTTGATTGAAGTCCACCTGTGGTAAATTCAGTTAATTGGACAAAATTTGGAAAGGCACACATGTCTTTCTATATAGGGTCCCGCAGTTAACATGTCATAGCACAAACCAAGCCATGAAGTCCAAGGAATTGTTTGTAGACTTCCGAGACATGATTGTATAGAGGCATAGATCTGGGGTAGGGTACAGAGAAATTTCTGCAGCATTGAAGGTCCCAATAAACACAGTGGCCGCCATCGATCGTAAATGGAAGAAGTTTGGAACCACCAGGACTCTTCCTAGAGCGGGCCGCCCAGCCAAACCGACTGAGACTAGTCAGGATCGAGGGAAAGATGAGACTTGGGTGAAGATTCATCTTCTAACAGGACTATGATCATAGCGCACAGCCAAGATAACAAAGGAGTGGCTACGGGACAACTCTGTGAATGTCCTTGAGTGGCCCAGCCAGAGTCCAGACTTGAACCCAATTTGAATATCTCTGGAGAGATCTGAAAATGGCTGTGCACCAACTCTCCCCATCCAACCCGATGGAGCTTGAGAGGTCCTGCAAAGAAGATTGGGAGAAACTGAAATATATAAAAATAGGTGTGCCAAGCTTGTAGCATCATACTCAAAGACTTGAGGTTGTAATTGGTGCAAAAGGTGCTTCAACAAAGTATTGACCAAAGGCTGTGAATACTTGTACATGTGATTTTTCTTTTTTATTCTCTGTGTTTTATTTTTAATAAATTTGCAAAGATTTCAAACGTTTCACGTTGTCATTATTGGGTATTGTTTGTAGAAAATAATGCGTGTAATCCATTTTGGAATAAGGCTGTAACATAAAATGTGGAAAAAAAATCGAAGCGCTGTGAATACTTTCCGGTTGCACTGTGTGTAAATATGTATATATGTGTGTGTATGTGTGTGTGTATATATATATATAAATATATAAAAATATATATATATATAAATATATATATAAATATGGGACAGAAAGTATTCAGACCCCCTTAAATTTTTCACTCTGTTATAGTGCAGCCATTTGCTAAAATCCTTTAAGTTAATTTTTTTGCCTCATTAATGTACACACAGCACCCCATATTGACAGAAAAAAAAAACAGAATTGTTGACATTTTTGCAGATTTATTAAAAAAGAAAAACTGAAATATCACATGGTCCTAAGTATTCAGACCCTTTGCTGTGACAGTCCTATTTAACTCAGGTGCTGTCCATTTCTTCTGATCATCCTTGAGATGGTTCTATACCTTCATTTGAGTCCAGCTGTGTTTGATTATACTGATTGGACTTGATTAGGAAAGCCACACACCTGTCTATATAAGACCTTACAGCTCACAGTGCATGTCGGAACAAATGAGAATCATGAGGTCAAAGGAACTGCCTGAAGAGCTCAATAATTAGGAAAAAACACATATAGGAGAGACATGGAGGCTGCATACCCCAAAAATTAATAGACAAGCATGGAAAATTCCCCCATGGGGCTTTTTAGCAGCAATACAATGGAGTTCAAAAATGAAATAAATGTAGAAAATTCTGAAAATTCTTTATTTAAAATCCAAAAGGTTCAAACATCATGTTACAATTAAAATGTAAAATATGAAGATACCGGCTAGAAGATGCATACAATTTTCAAGGTACAATAATGCAAACGCGAGTAGACACAGTAATCGATAGTTGGATATTGGGCTGTGTAGAAGACCCCAATGCGTTTCGACCTGTGCATTTTTGGTCTTCAGGGGGATAAATCGCTACAAAGATACATTTTAGAAAATCTCAATTTTTGCATAGTAGTTTGTGCACCAAAAACCATAATTGATAATAATGCTATATTTACCATTTAAGAATGGATTGAGTGGTCACATAGCCAGGGTTGTTTCTAAAAAGTAGGTGGATGATCCGGAAGGCCCTGCAGTCCTGCTCACCACTCACGAAAGGAAGGGACCAGCAATCAAAAGGGGGCTTACAAAGAGCCAAACATGGGACACCACCCTCTGAGGGACTGGAGCAGCAGCACCTGCGGCAAACTTCCCATATAATAATGATATGTTAGATGAAAGGGATAATCAAGAAGATAAGTAATTAAAGTGTAAGTGAGCTTAGTACATGTTATTTAAAGGTTATCAATATGTGGATAGACTATTGGCATTAATAATATTGATATGATGTTGGTGAAATTGATATGTGATGTTGGTGAAATGGTTATGTGTAAATAGAGAAATTGGTGTAATGGTGTGGGTAGAGGTGAGGGTAAAAATCATAAAAGAAAAAAATCATAAAAGAAAAAAATCATAAAAGAAAAAATAGTCAAGAGGGATTTATTCTATGAAAAATGTGACTAGTGACAGAAAAAAGTGCAAAGTGAAATCTAAAGCAGTGTGTAGGTGATAACTCCTAGACACTAGTGAAAAAGTGTGATGCATTGCGTAAGGTGAACAACCAGCTGCCGTGCTTTGTGACAGTGTAGATTGCAAAAGGTGACCCTAAACCATATAACGTGTACAAAAAGAGGATAAGTGTAATTGATTTAGTTATTGAGTAATGTGCAATTTTGAATACTAGCCATTTAATGTCATTCAATACCCAACTGCAATTTTTGCTGAGAAATGGGGTAATGACTATGAATGAATAAAACTAGGTATTAATCTCAAACTGAATTAACTCATAATATAAACCAACCTAATCTAAACTGACCCAAGAGCACCTTCAAACGAAGGGCCAGTTGATTACTATACATATACTACTGGGCATACTATAACTGAGCTCTGTACTTACATTTAACCACATAGGAGTAGTGACTATCCTTTATGGCGTGCTAGGGATCATATATTGATCTGCCTGAAAAGCTCAGACAGAATTGTGGCAAGGCACAGATCTGGCCAAGGTTACAAAAAAATTTCTGCTGCACTTAAGGTTCCTAAGAGCACAGTGGCCTCCATAATCCTTAAATGGAAACGTTTGGGACGACCAGAACCCTTCCTAGAGCTGGCCATCTGGTCAAACTGAGCTATCCAGGGAGAAGAGCCTTGGTGAGAGAGGTAAAGAAGAACCCAAAGATCACTGTGGCTAAGCTCCAGAGATGCAGTCGGGAAATGGGAGAAAGTTGTAGAAAGTCAACCATCACTGCAGCCCTCCACCAGTCGGGGCTTTATGGCAGAGTGGCCCGACGGAAGCCTCTCCTCAGTGCAAGACACATGAAAGCCTGCATGGAGTTTGCTAAAAACACCTGAAGGACTCCAAGATGGTGAGAAATAAGACTCTCTGGTCTGATGAGACTGAGAGAACTTTTTGGCCTTAATTCTAAGCGGTATGTGTGGAGAAAACCAGGCACTGCTCATCACCTGTCCAGTACAGTCCCAACGTCCCAACAGTGAAGCATGTTGGTGGCAGCATCATGCTGTGGGGGTGTTTTTCAGCTGCAGGGACAGGACGACTGGTTGCAATCGAGGGAAAGATGAATGCAGCCAAGTACAGGGATATTCTCCAAAGTGCTCAGCACCTCAGTCTGGGCCGAAGGTTTACCTTCCAACAAGACAATGACCCTAAGCACACAGCTAAAATAACAAAGGAGTGGCTTCACAACAACTCCGTGACTTTTCTTGAATGGCCCAGCCAGAGCCCTGACTTAAACCCAATTGAGCATCTCTGGAGAGACCTAAAAATGGCTGTCCAACGTTTACCATCCAATCTGACAGAACTGGAGAGGATCTGTAAGGAGGAATGGCAGAGTATCCCCAAATCCAGGTGTGAAAACTTGTTGCATCTTTCCCAAAAAGACTCATGGCTGTATTAGATCAAAAGGGTGCTTCTACTAAATACTGAGCAAAGGGTCTGAATACTTAGGACCATGTGATATTTCAGTTTTTCTTTTTTAATCTGCAAAAATGTCAACAATTCTGTGTTTTTCTGTCAATATGGGGTGCTGTGTGTACATTGAGGAAAAAAAATGAACTTGAATAATTTTAGCAAATGGCTGCAATATAAGAGTGAAAAATTTAAGGGGATCTGAATACTTTCCGTCCCCACTGTATACATACATAACTTTTTTATTTAAACCTATAGTAAAAGTTACTGACATGGAATGGAACAAGTTTGTTGTCAGTATTTCTGCTACTTATTGCAAGAGTCAATGCTACAGGCTTAGCCATACATGGTTTAAATTTTGGTCAATTCGGCAGGAAATTTGACCCTTGGATTGCATTGTCGACATGAGGCAGCCTACCAAAGTAGATTTCAAAATTGACTGAGACAGATGTAAAATTATCGGCAGAGCATTGACTGCACCCTGCCATATACTATCTGAATACAATAGTCTGTAAAGAAGATTTCTTCATCCACACTGTTTGAGTGGATGTGGGAATCAGTTTATCTCAATGCAAACTAGTCCTTCAAGAGTGGCTAACCTTAAGTGGTTAAAATCAAAATCGATACTACCAAAGCATACACCTTTTAAAAACTGTTGACTCAACAGTCTTCTCTTAAATAAATATTTTTGGTTTGGAGGCATCTCAACTAGTTTTGTATCGGGTTTTAAACCATTCATATGATGTAAAGGCTTGCCAGCAGAGGTCTCTAGTGAATCTATGTACGGTTTCTGGCTTTTTATCCAGATGTTCAAAATCTGATTTTGTTTTAAAGCCTTCTGTTCATGCCTTAGTTTTTTCACACCACATTATATAGTGGTGGCTGAACTGTTTATGTTCTGTAAAAATTTAGTTATCTTTTTTTTCCCTTTTTGTATAGCGCTCTGGCAATCTGGATTTTTCAGAAACCAATGCTGCTCATAAACTGGACTCTCTTTACCTCCAGGAAAGCCAAAAACGGAATATCCAGTCTGTCATGGAAGGTAGCCCCCACTTCTCTCAGATGTTTTCATCTAGTTTCAGTGGCGAAGAGTTAAATCATGTGAGACCACCTGAATCTGTAGAGGTTCAGATCACATGTTCAAGTAATGCTGTTGGTGGTTTATCAGATGAATATTTATCACCTACCTGTTTACAAAATGAGAACGCCTCCTCCGATGCCTGGCAGTCTTCTCAAGTACAGGCTTTTCAGTGGAGCTTTGATCAAGGTGGCAATGAAAAAGGTAAGTTCTGATGTGATGAAAAGCAGCAGTCTGCAGAAGCAAGTTTTATAATGTGGTAATGCTGCACTTGGGAGTTAAAGTGGAATTCAAGTCTGCAATACTAATCTTTTCACCTTTTAATCCAACAGTCTGCCATTAGTGAGGTCCCACGCTGGCACAAGCATCTTCTCCTTGACGCTGGTCTTAGGTTGTCTTGATAGGCTAGCACAGGATGTTGTAATTCCTGCACATAGGAGTTTAATCATCCTGACACACAGGAACTGTGCCAGAAATTAAACTCAGCTGTGCATTTTAAAAAAACACTAAGCAGCCAGGTACATTTTTTTTAATTGCATGAGAGACATTGCATTGAATGTCTCTTCTGCAGTAAAGACCCTGCTGGATTGCAGTTACTTTGTAGACTTTAGTTCAACTTTAAAGCCTAACCCTGGGCAGTCCTAACATATCGTACAACTAAGGAGTGCATGTTACAATGTGTGTTGACATTCAAACTTCCAGTCATGTGTTTTCCCCATAATCTACAACACCTTTTTGGATTTTAAAATGTCAGGGGGTATTGCTTTGGTTTGATTTCAGCCAAGACAATAATTAGTCTCTTTAACCATTTCAATACCAGGCACTTAGACACCTTCCCGCCCAGGCTAATTTTCAGCTTTCAGCGCTGTTGCAATTTGAATGACAATTGGGCGGTCATGCTACACTGTACTCAAACAATTTTTTTATAATTTTGTTCCCACAAATAGAGCTTTCTTTTGGTGGTATTTGATCACCTCTGCGGTTTTTATTTTTTGCGCAACAGATAAAAAAAGACCGAAAAGTTTTTCTTTGTTTCTTAAAATTTTTTGTTAATAAGTACGTTTTCTTCTTCAATGACGGGCACTGATATGGCTGCACTGATGAGCACTGATACGGCGGCACTGATAGGCGACCCTGATGGGCACTGATAGGTGGCACTGGTATGTGGCACCGATGGGCACTCGTAGGTGGCATTAATGGGTACTTATGGGTGGCACTGATGGGTACTTATGGGTGGCACTGATAGGTGGCACAGATGGGCACTGACAGGTGGCACCGATGGACACTGATGGGTTTCACTGATGACACTGATGGGTGGCACTGATGCCCCTAAGGGTGGCATTGCTGGGCATCACTGCAATATAATGATGCCAATCAGTGCCCATTTGTGGGCACTGATTGGCACATATTGGGCACATGTGGATGGCCATGGGGTACATACCTGGCCATCCACATGTTGCCCCCTTCCCTGGTGGTCCAGTTTGGTCATCTGAGGGGGGCTGCGCTAATAAACAATCAGCGCAGACCCCCCCCCGTCAGGAGAGCGGCCGATCGGCTCTCCTCTACTCGCGTCTGTCAGACGCGAGTGAGGAAAAGCCAATCAACGGCTCTTCGTACTGGCATCGTGATCAGCCGTGATTGGACATGGCTGATCACGTGGTAAAGAGCCTCCGCTGGAGGCTCTTTACCAAGATCGGTGGAGCTGTGTGTCAGACTGACACACCGCTCCACCGATCGCCGCGATGCGCGCCCCAGCATGTTATCCTGCTGGACGTCATATGACGCCCAGTCAGGATAACTGATCCACCGCTCAGCCGTCATCTGCTATGGGCCTGGTGGGAAGTGGTTAAATTAGCTGTGCATAATTCCTTAGAACATGTACTATAATTAATTGTTAATATATGCTGGTATTCAATTCGGTGTATTTTTACTTTCTGACTTGTTTATCATAACCTCCGATGTGACTGTGAAGCATTTGTAAACTAAACTATCTGTGTGGTCTGGCTTCCTCCCTCTCATCAGTGTGTACGCTGGTGCTGGGCAGGTAGAACATGCGGCTGCAGGTCTGATCGTTAAATGTAAATGCTGCACGAGCTCACAGGGGCGCGTTAAACATTTTTTTCTTATTTATTTTATTTTTTACATTGTTACTTTAAAAAAAAAATGGACTTTTATTGCTGTCACAAGGAATGTAAACATCCCTTTTGACAGTAATAGATGATGACAGGTACTCTTTATAGAGGGATCAGGGGTCTGAAAGAACCCAAATTCCTCCTATGCATGTCAAAGTATTCAGATCGCCAAAACGGTGATTCTGAATACTGTAATTTTTTTTTTTTTTTTTTTAATTTTTTTTTTTACAGTTCCATTGGCGGCCAAGTAAAAGTAAATCGGAAGTATAGTCGCTTCCGTGTTTACAGAAAAGACTGGAACGAAGCCGTTTTTCTGGCTTAGTTCCAGACTTACTCTAGACGGTGGAGGTGCCGGATAGTGTCTCGGGTTTCCCGGTGGGACGGGAAGAGCGGCGGGAGGGGGGATATCCCCTTTCACTCCTCCGGTATAACAGCCGAGTGGCTTTTAGCCACCCCCCCGCTGTAAAAAACGGTACTGGGATGAAGGCATCATCCCTGTATAACCCCTTAAAACCGAGGCCGCATATGTGCGTAAGCTTGGCGGGAAGGAGTTTAGCCAGAGGACTCAAGGAGCTAAATTCAGGAGAGTGGAAATCTTAGAAATCTCTACAGCTTCTGCCAAAGCATCAGCATTATAACCTATAGCCCAACATAGATAGGGAACTAAGCAACTGAACTCCTAGGAGTACCCGCTTCAAGATGAACTTGCAACTACAAAAGCCAAAACTCTAAATTCCTTGCTATACATGTTACGGCCAAGGATGGCTTAAGATTAGCCATCACAGAATCCCAGGCTCTTTCCTGAAGGACATCTATCCTTTGGGACCCTGAGCATGCCCATATCTTTAAAAGCCAGATCGGATTTTTTAGACACATTTGAAATGGTACATCTAAGCGTGGACATTTGGGCTAAATTGTTTGAAAAAACAACTTCCTTTCTGGATTTTTCTGTTCCTTTAGAATAGAATGTGATAGAACTTTAAAAAGGAAGAAAGATCCCGGTCTTCCCTGTCCATAAAGTCCTTTGTACATTTAAATCATGCCTGGATAATTGCACCATACCTTCCTCAATATCTAAGGTGTCATAAATGGCTTTTATTAGCTCATCCACTTCTTCCAGGGACAACTTCTATCTGGAAGATTTAGAATCTGTCTGGATCTTGCATTTTACTATCTGAATCGGTGTTGTGTCAAAATAGCCAACTTTGTCAAAATCTCCAACTACGTCACTTCCGGCAACTGTCCAGCAGCAGATTTCGAGGAGATGGATCCACTGGCCATGTGTGTATGTGCACCCGATAGAATAACAGAAACCCCCCCGAAGCTGTTGGCGAACTCTGAGTTTTCCTCAGATCTACAATCGCCGCAGTGCACATGCGCAAGGTACATCGCTAACCTTTTTTGAAAACTCGTCAAGTTCTCCAACAGCTGCCGGTGGTTTCTGTTCTGTCGGGTGTACGTGTGGCCAGTGGAGCTAACTTGAAATCTGCTGTTGGAGAGTCTTCGGAAATGATGTGGTTGGAAATTTTGGCGAGTTTGCTATTTCAACAGAACACCGGATCAATGGAAACTGGGATCACTATCCTCTACTGTGTTCACATCCTGTGGCAAGTTGCCAGATGACTCCGGCAAAGGAGAACTAGGCATAGTAGGTAGCTGTGTAACCTTATCAGCTTGCTTCTGCATTTCAGTTAGCTAGTATCCGAATGTATGAAAGATCAATACTAATTCCGCTTTACATGTAGTCAACAGACTGTTGTAGGTGGAAGCAGACCCCATCCCCTTCACTAAACCATCAATACAGGCATGACACAAGGGCTTGGTTCATGAAGATCCTAGATTAACTGAACAGCCAGCACATTTCTGCTTGGGTGCACCACTTCTGCCTTGTCAGCAGCTTTGTCGTGCAACAAGAAGTAACCAAGTATGGTAAATATGTGTTCATGACCAGAACACTAAGCATATGGTACCAGAATCCCTAAATGTGTACAATGGGAAAAGGGGAGATATGTGGGACTTTATAGGTGCAATCTGTACATATTCATAGAACAAGAGCAGTTGTATAAAAGATACATTTTTATTTATACACATAAAACTTATGTGTATAAACAAATGTATCTTTTATATAATTGCTCTTGTTCCATGAATATGTGCAGATTGCACCTATAAAATCCCACATCTCTCCCCTTTTCCTATCAGACCACTTAAAATAAAAGAACACCCCCACTCTAGTGCACAGTCAACCAGCATCCTTCAGCAAGGGACCCCAGTTGGCTAAGAAGGCTCCAGACACAGACAAAAAAGTAAATCGCCTCAGGATCTAGGGCCTCAACATCCAGGCCTTACCTGTCAAGAGCTTGGGCCAGCCTCCATCGGAGCTTGCTTGGCTGTTGGAAGGCAACAGGTCTTATTCCATAATTTAAGATGTTTTTGAATATGAAATGTGGATACACCTAGCCTCATCACTCTTGGGGGCTGCCTTGAATGCCATTTTAGCAGGATACTCATCAGGGATGCCAATCTGACAATGTGCAAGGCCCGTACAACACGACCAGCTGCTGTTAAAACCTCCGCCCAGCATAAAATCCTCCCAGCTCTCTCGTTACTTCTTGTCACCAGGAAGACTTCCTTGCTTCTGTGGACATAAAGGATGCGTACCGACATGTCCCCAATTTACCAACACACCAAATTTTCCTACTCTGCGCTTTGGGTCCCCTGCAGTTTGTGGCCTTGCTTTTTGGTCTTTTGTCTGCACTCCAGGATACATAGACAACTTCTTGTTAAGGGACCTGCTCTGCCAACTCTTTGGAACAGCATGTTGACTGTCCAGACATTGCAACAGTTCAACTAGACCCTGAATCTTAAGAAATCCATGGTGGAATGGACTCCCCATTTGGAGTATCTGGCTCTAGTTCTGGACACAACTCAGGTCAGATTGTATGGTACACAGAGGAAACTTCACACTCTGATTATGAGGATCAGGAGTCATCCCACCTTTCTGTTTTGCATGAGTCTTAGGCCTGATCTTGGCACATTTAAGAAAGTTCTACATGCTCAGTTTCACAGACAGAAATATTATGTCCTCATGAGACAAATCAATAGTCACTGGACACAGATTCATTTAGCACAGAAAACCAGTTTTCTGCCTTAGGAATTTGGCTTTGGAATCAGAGGTCTTTTCTTCCTGTCATCTGTAAGATCCTCATGATGAATGCTAGCCTGTTGTGCTAGGGAGGGGTCCTGGGCACACTGTCGATGTAGGGGACTTGGTTGTTAGGAGTATTGTCTCTATCAACATTCTGCAGCCTCAAGCAGATTGACTCCCTGTGGTGTTGGCCCATCTGCTTGAAGGTCATTTGTTCCAGACTCAGCTACACAGTGGTGGCATACATCTGCTATAAGGGAGAAACAATAAGTGTCACTGTGGCAAGAGACAAAATGAAGCTTGTCCTGGACAGAACTTCATGTCCCCTTCTTGTTTGCTGTATACATCCCAGGTGTACACAATTGACAGACTGACTTCCTCAGCAGATCCTGAACCTGGGTAACTAATCTACAACTAGAGGCGTTTCATGATATGTGTTGCAAGTGGTGGTCACCAGCTCCAGGTTCAAAAACAAATTGGACAGGTTTGTCTTCAGGGATCCTGATGTGCAAGCAGTAGTGTAGTGCCCCGCCAGAGCTCTAGAGGTTCCATGGGATCAGTACACTGAGCTATGCCTTTCCTCCCCTTCACAGGATCAAGATGGATTTAGTGATTCTCATTATTCTGGACTGATCTAGCCAGATATGGTACACTGACTTTTTAAGATTTATATGGGTAACTCCATGGTCTCCACCAGATTGTCAGAATTAAAAACAATCAAAAACGCGCTGAATTTATGGTCCTCTTTGATTGCTGGCTTTAGGACATGGACATCTCACAATCTGTAATTACTATGATGCTAAAGGTTGGAAAGGCTACTTCAGCGTGGTCTATCTTTGAACAAATTAACACAATTTGAACCCATTGGAGACATTGCTTTCTCTACTCACTTTCAAGGAGGTATTCCTTGAAGCCATCACATCTGTGAGTCACATGTCTGAACTGGCAGCCTTGGCCTGCAAAGAATCTCTTCTGGTTTTGCATAGGTGCATGATAGTGCTGAGGCCAAGGACTTGGCCTACTAGTTTCTGCTTTTCACCCCAACCAAGACATTCATCTGGTATCCCTTTGTAAGGCTTCAGTTCACTAAAGCAAATTTCCCTCCTTGTTCTGAATGATGATTGGACTATGAGAATTTTTATTTTTTTAATCCCGGATGGACCCTCAAAGGGTGCTCTAGCTTCTCGTTCCACAATGTCTAGCTGTCTCAGGTGGACCATTATCCAAGCATATGGTCCTGTTTGATCAGAGTCTAACCTTGACAATGAGCATTCTACTAGATCTGTGAGTGCTTCTTGGGCTTTTTAGCATCAAACTGTTTTCCAGATTTTCAGGGTTGCCACACGGTTCTTCAAAGATAAGTCAAGTCTAACACTAAAATCACTACATTTTATAGACATCCACAATCAAACGAACACTAACCTATCTAGCCCTGTAAAAAAAAAAAAAAAAAATCAGTATACATACGTTTTCTGAAGCCGATTCGACTCTATACACGGTGAACTGTCAGTTGCAGCTTTGCATTGGAGGCGGGTGCAGGGGAGGCAGCCGACAATGGAAGCCCCAAAGTAACTCTATGGGTGATGTCACTTCCCATTTATTCACAGCCCTTGTCGGCTGTGTCCTCTGCAGAGCTTCCGCCACTGGAGACCAGACCAGAGCGGTTTAAAAAGAAAAATGTTTACTGATTTCTTCTTTAGAGGGCTTGATAGGTTAGTGTTAGATCATGGATGTCTATAGATGTAGCGAATTTAGTGTTCGGGTGGACTTATTCAATCAGTACCCGGTTCTTTTTCTTTTTATTGGACTGGTTAGCGTTCTTTTACACACCCCTCAATTGGAATGTCCCAATCATTACTGAACCCTGTATCCCTCAATAACCCAAGAAAACTTGATTTTTTTTTTTTTTTACTTGCTGTAAAAATCCTTTTGAGTCCATTGATGGACACCAGTCCCACCCCCTCTGTTTCTGATCATGCTCTCAGCGCAACTTGCTACAATTAGGTGAGATGCTGGTAGTCGGAAGGGTTGTACTGGGCTGGTCTACAGTTTTGTTTGCCAGTTTTCAATTTTCCTGTAGGTAGCAGTGTTAGCCTAAGGCAAAAGGGTTCCTGTATGTCTCAATTGACTCCAAATCAAGGATTTTACATTGGGTACTGAAATCTTGTTTTTCCCTTTATATTTTTTCAGGGGAGAGTTCATCACATAGTGTGGTTTACCAAAATGAAGAAGGCAAATGGGTTACTGATCTTGCTTACTACAAGCCATTTGATAATGAACATGCTGCAGATTTTTCTGGAGCTACTGACAACCAGTTCAAGGAGGGAGATTTTATTACTGGAGGTAAGGATTTGTAATTCTTGTCTTTTTTCCTTAATTTTTTATTTCAAGCTAGCATATCTGACCACACAAACTAAGCATTCTTGCACATCTGTTCATAGTGTGAATGCGACATTTTACTGCAGTTGAATCAAAATATTCACAGAAAGATTCGTCTGCAGTTAAAAATTTGTTTAATGTTTTTCATTTCTTCATAAACATGCCCTTTAAGTAGTGATGTCCCCCACACTGTTTTAAGTACATAGTCAAGTTGAAGAGACATAAATCAATCTAGTTCAATTTATAGAGAAAAAAAAGTATACACCCACAGTTGATCTAGAGCAGTGGTTCTCAATCTGGGGGTCAGGACCCCCTCGGGGGTCAAATGATGATTTGCCAGGGGTCACCGAACCCTGGGCTGTTTCTGAAGCCCGCACCACTCTCCCAGCCTTTCTGTGGCCGCCCAGCCGGGCTGTCCCTGGAGCCTGTATCTGCCAGGTTGGACTATTCCTGGAGCCGGCAGCTGCCCACTCAGCCTCTTCGCAGCTGCCCATTCAGTTCATGGCATGGCTGGGGGGCAGAGACTAGAGGTCAGCTGACTGGTGAGGAATGTGAAGTGGGAGGGGCTGGAGGAGACCCTATCTCCTGATTTCGGCATAGGTGTCACTGCTTACGAATCCCCACAAAGTCTGAGACACAGTGAGTAACACTACCTGTGATTATAGTTGCCATTAAAAGTCCCCACTACAGTTCTCAGATCAGCAGATGACCTTGATCAAGAGCACGTAAGTTGGCTGATCAGAACTCCCCCCAGCACTGTCACTCATCCCAAATCCCCGCCAGCACTGCCACTCATCCCATTCCCCCCACCCCCACCAAGGAGTAAGAGAAGAAATAAAAATAGAGAATACATGGAAGGGAGAGGAAAAGAGGGGGAGGAACAAAGAAAAAGGGAGAGAAAGAATAAGAGAACAAGAAAGAAGGCTAGAAAAGCAGGAAATTAGGATAGAGTGAGGTAAAAGGGAAAGAAAGGAGAACAAAGAGAAAGAGTGGTACATCCTAAAATGTACCATAAGGGGTTTTAATACTGTACGAGTGGAAGGGACTCAGGGAGCGCTAAATGTCTGTGGATTAGGGGCGCAAATTACTTGTCTTGCCTTGGGGACAATCCACACTACGAAAATCATTTTACTGTTGGGGGTCCCCACAACTTGGGAAATTTTATCAAGGGGTCACGCCACTAGAGAGGTTGAGAACCACTGATCTAGAGGAAAGTAAAAAAACCCGGCAAAGCATAATCCAATTTTCTCCAGCAGGGAAAAAATTCCTTTCTGATTCCCCAAGAGGCAATCGGATATTATCTGGATTAACTTTACCTAAAAATGTTAGTATCCAGTTAAATTATGTACATTTGTTTTAACCACTTGCCGCCCGCCCTATTACAGAATGACGGCAGCAAAGTGGTTTGATATTCCTGATCGGACGTCATATGACGTGATCAGGAATATCTAGCCGCTGCGCGCCCCCGGGGGCGCGCATCGCGGCGATCGTTGTTGCGGGGTGTCAGTCTGACACCCTGCAACACCGATCTAGGTAACACGTGATCAGCCGTGTCCAATCACGGCTGATCACGATGTAAATAGGAAGAGCCAGTGATCGGCTTTTCCTCACTCGCGTCTGACAGACGCGAGTAGAGGAGAGCCGATCGGCTGCTCTCCTGACAGGGGGGGGTCTGTGCTGATTGTTTATCAGCACAGCCCCCCCCCTCGGATCCTACCCAGGACCACTAGGGAAGCCGCCCAGGACCACCAGGGAAGCGATCCACACTGGACCACCAGGGAAATGTCACTCTGTGCCCAGGCAGCTGCCAATCTGTGCCCAGGCAGCTGCCAGTCAGTGCCCACTGCAATGCCTACCACTGCCAGTGCCACCAGGGATGCCCATCAGTGCCTCATTTTAGTGCCGCGTATCAGTGCCCATCAGTGCCACATATCAGTGCCCAGCAGTGCCACCCTATCAGTGCCTAGCAGTGCCCAGCAGTGCCGCCTTTCATTGCCCATCAGTGTCGCCCATCAGTGCCAATCAGTGCCACCCATCAGTGCCGCCTATCAATGCACATCAGTGCTGCATATGAGTGCCACCCATCAGTGCCGCCTACCAGTGCCCATCAGTGCCGCATTTCAGTGCCCATCGTCAGTGCCCGCTCATTGGTGCCACCTCATCGGTGCCGCCTTATCAGTGCCCATCAGTGAAAGAGAAAACTTACTTATTTACAATTTTTTTTTAACAAACAAAAGCAAAACTTTTATTTTTTTCAAAATTTTCGGTCTTTTTTTATTTGTTTAGCAAAAAATAAAAACCGCAGAGGTGATCAAATATCACCAAAAGAAAGCTCTATTTGTGGGAACAAAATGATAAAAATTTAGTTTGGGCACAGTGTTGTATGACCGCGCAATTGTCATTCAAACTGCGACAGCGCTGAAAGCTGAAAATTGGTCTGGGCAGGAAGGTGTCTAAGTGCCCTGTATTGAAGTGGTTAAAAAAGGCCTGGGTTCTACTGAGGTGGCCCAAACTGTCTCTTGAGGGAGTCTTTTTCCACATTTTTACAGCTCTTACTATGAAGAAACTTTTCTGTTTTTGGAGATTAACTCTCTTCCTCCAGATGTAAAGAATGGACCCTTGTCCTCTGTGATGACCTTTAAAGTATAAGTTCACCTTTACAGAAAGTCTGTAAAGTGAACTTGCACTGCACCACCTGGATTGGAGGCGGGGGGTGGCTGGGATTGGAGGGATGGGATCAGTGACACTGACACTCACCTGCTCAGTGTCAGTCGATTCCTCCTCCTCCATGCTGCTCAGTGTCTTCCCCCTTCCGATGCCATAGGTTGATTATTTGTATACAGAGAATCTCTCCTACAATGTTTTTTGATTATACAGTTGAATTCAGTACTTTCATTTTACCCTTGCTGGACAAAGCCGTAGGCAGCATGCTTATCCTAGTATAAAGCTTAAAGTGAAAGTCCAGTCAGAAGATTTAATATTTTTTCCTATTAATAGTATTTTAAATATCATTATCTTTGATGGTATTCATTTTCTGACTAGCTGATTGTCTACCTTCGATAAGACTTTCTAAGCTAATCAGCTTCTTCCTGTTCTTCACCAACCAATGCTATTTCCCTTCATCTAAATTTGCTAAGCTGTCTTTCATTTCCTGAAAAAAATTGTCAGTTGTTCTTAGACAGGCATGCCTAGACCTGCCCTGCCCCGCCCATCACCACCCCCATCCCACCTATCTCTCACAGAACATGATCTCCTCCTATCTTCATAGCCTTTGGCCAGCAGCTTATGCATGTTAGAAACTGTAAGACCGATTTACAATGCAACTTGCTGCAGATTTTCTACAGTGTAGAACCATGTGGTTTCTGCATGCCACGCTGATGGGCGCTGTGTGCATGGTGTGGCACATGCCAAACTGCTGTAAACGGCAGAGGGAGCTGGGGAAGAAATATGAAAGAAATAAGGTACAAAGCAACATTTTTGAACACTTGGAAACATACAAATCGATTTTCTATTGCTTGTTACATGTGAGTAATGAGTTTAAGGGTCAGTTTCCACTAGTGCGACTTGTCATGCGAATTTGGACACAAAGTCGCCTTACAAGTCACAGCCCATTAATTTCAATGGCAAAAGTTCCCATCTATGCAACTTTGAAAGTCAGCGACTTTGAAAAGGTGCCTGCACTACTTTTGATGCAACTGGATCAAAGTTGCATCAAAGAAATGCAGGTACCTTTTCAAAGTCAATGATTTTCAAAGTTGCATAGATGGAAACGGGTGCCATTGAAATCAATGGGCTGTGACTTGTCATTCAACATTGGACACAGTCGCATGACAAGTCACGTTTCCACAACTGCGACCCCAAAGTTGCGCAATTTAGTGCAGCTTTGATGCAACTTTGATCCAACTTTATACTCTCTGGATCAAAGTTGCATCAAAAGTCACATCAAAGTAGTGCAGGTACCTTTTCAAGGTTGCATAGATGGGAACGGGTGACATTGAAATCAGTGTGCTGTGACTTGTCATGCGACTTTGTGTCCAAAGTCGCACGACCAGTCTCACTAGTGGAAAACAGATATATATACAGATATGTGCGAGCGCTCAGGACAAGATTAGAATATGCACTATTAGATAGATAAATATAAAATCAATAAGCTAAAAAACAAATACGGTCAAAGCGACTGCAAGGTAACCTAATCAATAGTCCATAGCAACAGCATAGCTGAAACTGCAGAATAGTATAATTACTAGTCCATAGCAACAGCCGATGAATGGCAGTAGACTTGTACAAAAGGGGTAAAAACAAAGTAAAAACAAGGCTGAAATGTCTGTAAGAATGGCTGAAAATGTCTCTAATTTGTGACCAGCGCTGAGGGCAAGCTTTCCAAGTGAGCGAAGTCAGCTCTCAAGTAAACATGAAAGAGAAAAAAAGGAAGAAAAGCCCCTCTGAGTGCAGGTATTTATTACTGACAACAACAGTTTATCCACACTTACAGCTTAGTAAGGAGAAAACCAGTGTTTCTCTTCACTCCGGTGACGTCACACGCCCTCGTCTTGGATTACGGGACTCCCATCCAGCGCAGCGGTCTGTCTGCTTCCTTCGGCGGGGGAACGAGGCCATTCCTTCTGCCCATCACTGCCGTATCCACGCCATGGACGCTGGGACGGTTACTGGAGCCGTACCCCGTTTGTAGCTGGTTTTCTCCTTACTAAGCTGTAAGTGTGGATAAACTGTTTGTCAGTAATAAATACCTGCACTCAGAGGCGCTTTTCTTCCTCCTTTTTTTCTCTACTAGTGGAAAACAGAGCCTTAGTGTGGTTGCCTATACTATGATCATTGTAGACTGTGAGCTGAGACCCCAGAGCGCTTCCAGCTACACTGACAGAATACTAGCACATTATGTTGCACTTACCTGCAAACGAAGCCCGCGCTGTCCCCGCTGGAGGCAACGTCCATGTTCTCCCCTCTTCCTTCCGGGGCAGATGACTCCGGCTGTGCCAGAGTCGGGTGACATCACTCCCGCGTATATGTGCCTCCAGTCAACTCCACTCTTCTGCACAGCTAATCACTGGGCAGCTCAGTGTACTGCTGCTTCTCTTCCTCCCTCCAGCTCTTATGCAGCTGAGAGCAGGGGGAAGGTGATCACATTGTATAAAAAAGGGGCTAAAAGAGTATTTATAACATGGTTTTTTTTTTTTGTTCTTTTTATTTATATCTATATGCGTGTTTTGCTTTTAATGTCTATTTTAAACCGAATGGGTTGTTTTTACAAGGTTTACAATCGCTTAAAGCTGGCTATGGATGGGTTTTTATTTATTTTTTTTATTCAGCTAGCAGACTAAACAAAATGACAGATTCCTCCATCTGCAGAAAAAAGGTGGATTGAGCAATCCCTACCTCTGGGACATAATATTCTGACCAGCGCTGATCAGCCAAAATTTTCAAACTTGTTTGTTCGAAATCTTTTGTGGAACGATCAGTAAACAGGTATTGCCATACACTGATTTAAATTCATCTATCTGTGCCTGCTGAACTGGACACATTTTGTCCCGTCTATGGCCAGCTTTAGGCACTTTGGCTGTATTTGTTTCTTTGGTTATACCACTGTACTTTCCAAAAGCATGTTCTCAAGTTTCCCCCGTTCCTCCTGTGCTGTTCTGCTCAATTATCAGGAATAAGAAAAATACCTAATACTTTCAGGTTTGGAGGAGCACTTTACTCTATAGGTCACTGTGCTGGCGACTGGGCCACAACTGTCTTATAGGGCAAAGAAAAAGTCCTCATCTGTGTTAGCTCCATCTGGACCCATTGTATGTATGTGAGCCACTCAGGCTGCTAGGAAGTGTAGGCCTGTGTCTGCTGCTGTGAGTGCTGGCTGGGAAGGAACCCACGCTCCAGACAATGACAGACAAGAGCAGAAGATCCTGGGAACCATACATCAGAACAAGACCTGTGTATAGACAAGTGGCCGTCCCAGCCTGGACCCCCCGCCAGGCAACGCCCCAACTTGTTTCACTCTGCCCACTGGCGCTTACTCATGGGGATGGCATCTTTGCTCTTGTCTGTCATTGGCTCCATCTGGACCTACTCTGACGTAACACACAGGACTGTCTTTGTTATCTGTATTTGTGATGGCACTGAAATATGCTTGACCAGCTTTTTATTGGGCAAAGGGTGCTTTTGCGGCTGAAAAGTTATTCTTGTTCATTGAGGGACACAGGATTTGGAGGCAGTTGGATTGTACTGTCACCTGCTGGTTGTAGGGAGCGGGGGTTGTTTACGACTGCTGGCTCTCGTGACTAATAACCCTCACACATGTAATCGCTCATATTGCAATCGCATGTATATGTTTCGCAAGCTTGAGTAGGTACATACGAGTGGGCATGATTAGCGACGCTGCTGTTTTTTTTTTTTTTTGCATATAATCACAGCCAGGGTCCAGTTGCAAAAGTAAATGCATCCTAAAAAAAAAAAAAGTGCACTTTGGCTCCATGGGATTTAAATTGCTCTTATCAGGAATGTTGCCCTTTCCACTCACCCGCAAGGTTACTCGCCTTGTTGCCACCAACTCTGTAAGGTGTTGTTTTATTTATTTTTTTATAAACAGCAGTCTCCAACAAATCAAAACAATATAATGAGACATAAAGTGCACAACCAGGAATATAACATTGATCGTCAGGCGACCAAGTTGGCCGCATCTAATAACAAGCACCAATCAAAAACCATTTGAAAACTCAAAAGTATCAGCCAGATATGTCCCTCCAGCATTGGTAGAATAGGAATAAAAGACAAGGGGGGGCATGGCCTGAAGCGGCATGGAATAGGACGCTGAGACGCTGAGCTCCGCCGGACACACATCCTTTCCAGCATATCCTGCCGGCATTACCGCATCCAGACGCCCCAAAATCAACACCCCACACGGGGCAAGCATAAGCAATATGTCAGAAAGTCGCGCTAAAAACTGAAGATGACAACAAGAAGTGTCAAAAAAATCTCATACAAATATGAGAGTGAGTGATGGTCATTGAGTGATTTATGTGCTTGTCAATGTAATTAAACACTGTGAAAAATGAAAAATATAATAAATATAAAATAAATCAGAAAATGACAATTAATTGATAGGACACAGATATTAACTCCTATGTCCAAAAGGAAGAATCGATAATAAGTGACACAATCACTGACAAATAAATATCTCAAGTGACAAAAAAAAGGAGATAATGTGACACATCTATGGAAACTAAACCATAATTAATATACAAAAACAATATAGAGATAAAGAAAAATAAACTCAAAAAAAGTCCATAACTCAAATGAAAAAGTAATAATTAAAGTCCATCCATGCTAGATGACATGCATGAAACCAAGTTTGTCTCCAAGTGCTCTGTGAAAATGGAACATAAACTTGCTGTGATGACAGTAGAGTGCGCAGATAGACCTCCACCTCTTAATAAAAATGCTGCCTCTTACCAGATGGAATTGGTCTCTTACTAACAGGAGACCTCAAGGGCGGATGGCTGCAACCCCAGCCAGGGATCTTTAAACAGGCACTTTAGCGTCCAAATCCAGGGACTCACTCCAACTCACATCAGCATAAATGGAAATATCCCCATGTAAAAAACAAAGTGCTCCACATAGCATAAAATCCAACGTTTTAATGAATATAAAAATAAAGGTTGCACTTACAAAACCATTGTAGTTAAAAAGCGTATATATGAAAGCCGGCCGGCTCCAAGGTAACCCGTGTCTTCCGGGTATGTGAATAGCGGTGTCGTCGGGACGTAGCTCCTCCTCCCTACGTCGTTTCGTCACAACAGGACGTGGTCACGGGATCCCGGAGCCGGCCGGCTTTCATATATACGCTTTTTAACTACAATGGTTTTGTAAGTGCAACCTTTATTTTTATATTCATTAAAACGTTGGATTTTATGCTATGTGGAGCACTTTGTTTTTTACATGGGGATATTTCCATTTATGCTGATGTGAGTTGGAGTGAGTCCCTGGATTTGGACGCTAAAGTGCCTGTTTAAAGATCCCTGGCTGGGGTTGCAGCCATCCGCCCTTGAGGTCTCCTGTTAGTAAGAGACCAATTCCATCTGGTAAGAGGCAGCATTTTTATTAAGAGGTGGAGGTCTATCTGCGCACTCTACTGTCATCACAGCAAGTTTATGTTCCATTTTCACAGAGCACTTGGAGACAAACTTGGTTTCATGCATGTCATCTAGCATGGATGGACTTTAATTATTACTTTTTCATTTGAGTTATGGACTTTTTTTGAGTTTATTTTTCTTTATCTCTATATTGTTTTTGTATATTAATTATGGTTTAGTTTCCATAGATGTGTCACATTATCTCCTTTTTTTTGTCACTTGAGATATTTATTTGTCAGTGATTGTGTCACTTATTATCGATTCTTCCTTTTGGACATAGGAGTTAATATCTGTGTCCTATCAATTAATTGTCATTTTCTGATTTATTTTATATTTATTATATTTTTCATTTTTCACAGTGTTTAATTACATTGACAAGCACATAAATCACTCAATGACCATCACTCACTCTCATATTTGTATGAGATTTTTTTGACACTTCTTGTTGTCATCTTCAGTTTTTAGCGCGACTTTCTGATTTTTACACGATTTATGGTTTACTACTTTATAGTCGCAGCTTTTGCCACTTAGTGTAAGCGCAGTATTTACTTTTACCATAAGCAATATGTCGCCACCAAAAAAAACGGCCACCACGACAGCCAAGCTGGATCAGTACCGCCATCAGGAGCGGAGCTCCCCAGGCCAAGATGGCGGCGCCGCGAGGAGAGAGGAGACGGCGGTGAATGCAGACACTAACAAGGTACTAGAAGCAATAACTGTTTGTCAGGAAGCTATTGCTGCATGCCAATCCTTCCTCACAGCCAGAATAGAGGAGGTTAAAGTGGACATCTCCTTAGTGAGACAGGATTTCCAGAAGCTCAGGGAGAGGGTCACAGAAACGGAAACTAGGATTAGCATGATGGAGGACTCCCTCCCCCCTCTTCAGCATTCCAGTGAGGCCATGCAGGCACAAGTGAACCAGCTCCTACAGAAACAAGATGACCTTGAGAATAGAATCAGGAGGTGCAACCTCAGATTCATAGGCCTCCCAGAGGGGGTAGAGGGAAGGGACCCCCCGGAGTTCTTGGAAACTTTATTATGCGACACCTACGGCAGAGCAGCATTTTCCTCTACATTTACCGTCGAACGTGCACACCGCATGTCAGGCAGACCTCCACCAGTGGGCGCTCCACCTCGCACCTTTATTGCCAAATTCCTGAACTACAGGGACAGAGATAGTATACTACGTCTCAGTCGTGAAAAAGGCAATATTCCATATGGCAATAAAACAATAGCTGTCTTCCCAGATTTTTCTGCAGAAGTACAAAGAAAACGCAAGACCTTCATGGAAGTGAAGCGCCGCCTGCGTATTAAAAACATCAAATATGCAATGCTCTTTCCAGCCCGCCTGCGAGTGGAAGGAGAAAACAGAGCCCATTTCTTTGAGGATCCTGAGGAAGCTATTGCCTGGCTGGAACGAAGAGATGCATAGAGGCTCGATAGTAGGATGACCCGGCTTAATTAATGCCAGCAAGATGGGGCAATAGACTGCATGTGGACATTGCTCTCTGCTACACCTGCCTCGAAACGACAAAAACCTCACACACGGTTCATCAACACTTGATTTCGGTAAAGCCCTCTGTGTATGTGTGCCGCTTGGATGATTCTTGGCGCAACAGAGGCCAGTTAAGTATACATTTTATTCTCCTCCTTGTGAAGATATACCTGGACAAAAAGCTCCCAGAGAGTCAGGATGCACCAACGACATGTCTGGAGTGTTATCCTAATCCCCCTACCTTTTTTTTTTTTTTTTTTTTTTTTTTTTTTTATATAAAAAAAAATTTTTATTTTCATTTTATTTTATACTTTTTAAGCCATACCTCTCCGGCGGAGGAAGGCAACTGGCTAATGGGCTCACTGCAGTAAGTGGGCCCAGTTCTACGGTATGCTCTGTTATGCAGCGCAGTTTCGCCCTATCATACCCAACCTAAGATGGTTTGCAACATGTGACGTCATACAGTGTGCGTTAGTTGCCATTGCGGAGATGAGGATTACTCTCTCTGCCCTGGCAACATTAGCAATCTTTCTTACTCTTTTTGCTCACCATACTTTTTCTGCAGGTTGGACGATGTTTATGCCATGTTGGCAGTTAATGGGGAAAGCCCACACCAGTTGGGGAATGTGTTGGGCAGGGAGGGGGGTTCGCAATATATATCATAATGTAAGACGAAATCCCTACATTTGGTTCGTTATACTTGTATTATGCTTGCTACCAGACGCTAAAAATACAAAACTATACCTCATTTTATTTTTGCCCATGTTAATTCTCAAACAATATGTAGTGGTGGACGGAAGTCGTGGAGCTCAATATTTACAATATCTTATCATATGGCTACCCTAACATTTCTCACATGGAATGTACGTGGGGTGAGAGATCCAATTAAAAGATCTGCGGTATTCACTTTACTCAAACAGCAACGAGCCGATGTAATGGTTTTGGTAGAGACACCTGCTGAGGGCTCTGTTCAAAGAGCGCTCAAACGCCCTTGGCTGGGATGGATATACCATTCCGTGCACACCTCACACTCTAGAGGAGTTTCCATTCTTATTGCCAAACACACCCAGTTTGAGCTCCACGGCTTGGTGTCGGATCCACAAGGTCGATATGTCTTTTTAAAAGCCAAGTTATATGGTGAAATGATCTTATTAATGGCATTCTATATACCTCCACCATTTCAGACCTCCATTCTTGTAGAAGGGTTTAATTTTATGGCCTTACACCCTAATATACCAACGATGTGGTTGGGGGATTTCAATAATGTTTTGGACCCTACACTAGATAGAATGACTAACTCCTCTATACCTAACGCCCCTCAACATTTAACAAGATTTGCAAGATTATTGCAGGATTTTGGTTTGGTGGACGCGTGGAGATGCAGGAACCCCTCATCCCGGATGTATTCGTGCTTCTCCGCGTCCCACCGCACTATGTCTCGTATTGACTTAATACTGATTTCTAGAACGCTCCTTCCCAAATTGATAGACGCAGGTTTTTCTCCTAGATCATTATCTGACCACTGCCCATGTTGGGTTAAACTCTCCTTTCATCATAACAGACCACCATTCTCTTGGAGACTAAACCCTTTTTGGCTAACTCTTTTTACAGCAGATGATGATCTCTCCTCACACTGGTCACAGTTTTTTGAGACCAATGTAGGCTCAGCATCCCCCCAGATAGTCTGGGAAGCTTTCAAAAAGCACGCTCGCATGACACTTACTACTCACATTAACAAAATAAAGCGCTCCTCTGGGGCAGTTATTACTGCGGCCACAGAGAATCTGCTTTCAGCCGAAAAGGCATTTACAGAAGACCCCACTCCAGATAAGGCAAATAACCTCAAGCTTTGCTCTAGGGTCACTGACCAACTCTTGTACGAAAAATCTAAAAGGAATAAAAGACAAGGATGGCTGATGGAGACGACTAAAGTTGTACCGTGTGGTACAATCAAAATCATGCAGTCAGCATGAAAATTGGTGGCTTTGTCCTGTAGAGAACCTCTTCTGTTCATACACAAGTACAAGGTGGTATATTAGGTTCTAGAGCTTTCTCCCTTGTAATGGTGGTTTCACTTTTGAACTCGGCCTGGATGTTGTATTTCCGTTCCTTGGTCTGGCCCCAATAGATTAGGAGATTTTTCTTCATTGTAGTTTGTCCTGTGCTTGTCCATCTCGATGGATGTAGTCTGTGTGGTGCATGTCTTATCCAAAGCCATTGCTACATTTCAAAGACTGATTGTCATCCCTGATCATTTTCTGCAGAGGAGCCACCTTATGATTTGAGGATTGGGTTTCACCCTTACCTGCCAAGGTGCACTTTGCTAGACTCTGATATATTTGATCTGTGGGTACCTTTTTGAGCTTTTTAAGCTTCAGGCATCTGTTTTCCAGATTTGTGAGACTGCACCTGGTCTTCTGTTAACACGTTCCCAAATTTTTACCAGGTGAATGTTTACCCACATGCTGACCTTTTGTATGTATATAAACATCCTGGTTGGCAAGTGGTTATACCAGGATCCTTACAGTCAGCGATTAGCTTTCATGTACAAAAATAAATAAATGAAAATAAAATGGAGTGGCTGCCACAGAGAAGATTAACTTCCATTCCCTGATCTCCTCTGTGACAAATGATCCTGGAAGCAACGAGAATTTTGTTGCTTCTGTTTTCAGGGATGTAATTTCCTTGCTGTTACAGTCAGGGAAGCATCTAACCAAGTGCAATCTGTTCTTGCTTTGGAGGGCAGGGGAGACATCAGGGCAATAGTCAGTACATAGTGTACATATCACCTGCCCAAAGTTATCACAAGGGGTCTTTGTGCTGGCAAAGTTAAATGAAAAACTGTAAAGTGTATTTTGCATATATGCAAATGTAAACATGGGTCTGGTACACATATGTAAATAGTGATTGCACCACACATGAGACCTCACTCCAAACTTTAGGGGGTGAGCAATAATTCTAGGGCCATAATTCACGATTAACTCAAGTGTTCACCTATAACAGCTTTTATAGCATCACCTATGGAAAATTTTAGGTATTGTAGTTTGTCACCATTTCACGGGCATGCGCAATTTTAAATCTTGACGGCTTTAATATAGTTTAAATCAACACAAAATTGTTTATATTTTACCAACAAATTAGGTATTGTGTGCACTAAAATTCATTTAGGTGTGTTTTTTTTTTTTTTTTTTCCTTGAACATTCTCATTTTATAAATGGCTGTGCAAATAACTTATGACATAAAAAATTGGAACAGCCACTTTTTTTTTTTTTTTTTTTTTTTCTTGAGGACCTCCTGCTTTCAGAAAATATATGTTTGGGATTTCTAAGGAACTTTCTAGAAATAAATGCAGATTTTTAACAAAAGATTCAAAAGTGTAAGCAAGTGGTTAATATTCATCTGATGCTAGAGTCTTGGTGCGTAAGGTCCTTCAGGGAGCTGTTTGAGCTGCTGACAGTCCTCCCATTTTTTTTCTGTTATAGTTGGGTTTGTTAGCTGTGTTGCCCTCCTTTTCAGTTGAACTGCTTTTGGATGTCCCAGTTGTCTAAATCCCACGACCCTCAATGAAGTATATTGGAGTTTGGTATTTTCAATAAAAATCCTTTTCTTGGAAATTCATTAGGGACAGGTGTCCCACCCCCTCCTGTGTTTCTGGTTATGCTCCCAGCTCTGCTTGAGGCATGCTGTGTTTGGCAGTGTCCCTATCCTCTAGGTGGCAGTACAACCCAATATTCTCTAAGCTCATTGAGGGACTCCGGATTCAAAGAAATGATTTTAAGGTGAGTACAAAAAGCCAATTGTATAAAAGCATTTGCATTTCTTTTAAGCGTTGTTTACCATTGCATTAAAATGTGGTTGCCTGATAGTCCAGCTCCCAAAAATACCTTCAAATTGAATCTATATGTGTACTGAGCTAAAATCTTCATGACACATTTGTGATAAGCGTGCCCTAGTATCAAGTGCTGGATACATTGAGAAGATAGCCTAAGGCTCCATTCACATTAGCGCGTTTTTTGATGCATTTTGCAGAAATGCATGGGAATTTTTTAACATGGGTTCCTATGGAACATGTTCACATCAATGCCTTTTTGTACCTCTGCATTTTTGGAAAGGGTCAGGGACTTTTTTTCATGCAAAATGCAGTGTTTTGCATGTAATAGAATTCAATGGACCAGCATCAAAAACGCAAGTGCACTGTTTTTGCAGCGTTTTTACAGCGTTTTTGGTGTTTTCAATTTTTTTTTTTTTTTTTTAGACTGTATACAGTCTAAAAAAAAAACTAAAAAAAAAAAAACGCAAAACGCCATAAAAACGCTGCTCAAAAACGTGGCAAGCATGACAAAAAAAACTCCAAAAACGCTCAAAAGCAACATGCATAGGTGTGAATCGAGCCTTAGGCCCTATTCAAACTGGCATTAAAAGCAGGTGTTTGAGGTACATTTTAACACTGCTCAAATGCCTAGTAAATTTGTATGCAATCCATAATTTCAACAGCACACAGAACCCCTCCTACCCCAAAGCACCCCCCCCCCCTCGTGTTAAGGGCATATGGCCTGGTATGGTTCAAGAAGTGGGGGGGGGGCCTGCTCGTCCCCCACCCTTTCCTGGCCTGCCAGGCTGCATGCTTGGATAATGGGCTGGCATGTATTTTTGTATGTAGTTATAAACTTTTTTCCAAAACTTCTTTCAGGATGGCACCCGAGAGATCATGGCTCCTCCTCCCACAGGAAACACCTCATCGATTAGGTCTTTAATTGGAGTCCTCCACGTTGCTTCGTCAGTTTTTTGTGTTTCCTCCAGCTGGAGGAACACCTCGGGTGGGAGCCATGAACTCTCAGGGCTTTCCTGGGAGACACAGGTTTTTTTACTAGGAGAGTGATCCTCCCACTTGCCTCCCCGATGGCCGGTCCCGTGGGCTCCCTCTTCCGTGCTCGGGGAGAGCTTGTACGCCTGGGAGTGCTGCTTCTCTTTTTGCCAGACAGGCGGTTATCCTCCGTTCCCTGCTGTCTGCATTGCGGAACAAGCGGTGGCGGCTGCCATGTTTCTGGTGGCAGAGGAGCGCCTCAGCCACGTCCTGTATAGGAAGAAGCAGCACTTCCGGGTCGGCGTGCACGTCATTTCTGCCCGCAAAGCGTAGAGGAAGAGGGCAGGATCACCTGGTGCCTTAATTTCCGGTTCCAGGTCAGCGCAGCGGCGTTTTTGAATCTGGAACCGGTGTTTCGTTTACCACGCATCCGCAGACAGCTATGGATAGCGATGCAGCGGATAATGGGGCAAGCCAAGGAGCCAGCAAGGCTAAGGTAAGGGACTGTGTCCTCTCTTACTCTGGGCTGTTTTCTCCTGTGGGGGGTTACTCGCCCTTTCCCCCCACCCCCCCCCCCATCTCCCTGCGAATGTATCTTGCAGTGGCTAGTGTTAGCATATCTGCCCAGCAACAGGGGATTTTAGGTGGTGGTGGCTTGCTGGGCACATGGAAGTAAGATGTTATCTTCCCTAGTGCACCTGGGTGTCTTATCTGTGCTGTGTAGCAGCCTTTTAAGCGTGGTTCCTTGTCTCTTTTCTGTTTGTCCAGGCCAAAGGTTCTGCCCAACCAGTCAAGAAAAGGTGCCCTGTCTGCAAAGAGAAATTAAGCGATGTTTGGACCAAAACGCTTTGTGTAGATTGCATTGCAAATGTAGTCAGGGAGGAGTCTCCATCCATGTGTGGCGATTTGGTTACAACCATAAAAGATGAGCTCCGGGCCACCTTTCAAGCTTTTAGGTCAAACTTAAGAGAGGAACCAGGTCACTCAAGGGATCCTTTGGTTCCACAGCCATCTTCAGAACCCCAAGGCGGCTCTCATAATTTTAGGGGGTCCGATATCCCAGGACACTTCCCAAGGGTCTGTTTCCCTCGCTCCAGATGAAACCGTTTCTGAGGAGGATGAAAGTGAAACCGATGCCGCTTCTAAGTACAAAATGTTGCTAGAAGAGTTTGGACGACTCCTGAAAGTAATCCATGTCACTTTGGGGATAGAAGAGGAAAAGAAGGAACTCTCCCTGCATGACCGCATGTATGCTGGTTTAGGAGATTCAAAAGGCCGTTCTTTTCCAGTCCATTCAGTTATGACTGATATGATTAAAAAAGAATGGCTGGAACCTGAGAAAAAGCCATTCTTTTCCCGGGCTCACAAGAAAAGATTTCCATTTGAGGAAAGTCCTGATTCTATATGGAACAAGGTTCCAAAATTGGACTCTGCCTTTTCTCAGGTCTCAAAGTCTACGGACCTCGCCTTTGAGGATATGGGCACTCTGAAGGAGCCCAAAGGATGAACCTGCTTCTTAAAAGATTCTGGCAATCAGTGATGAACAATCTAAAACCGGCAATGGCAAAAACCTGTGTTGCAAGGAATTTAGATCACTGGGTTAACCAGCTGAAGGCCCATGTTACAGCGGATTCCTCAAAACAGGAGATTCTAGACTCCTTTACAACTCTGTCTGCAGCAATATCATATATTTCGCATGCTTCTGCAGAATCTATCCGCATGTCAGCCAGGTCAGCAGCTTTAACTAATTCTGCTAGGAGGGCCTTATGGCTGAAGACTTGGCCAGGGGATGCTGCATATAAAAATAGACTGTGTAGTATTCCTTTTGCAGGTGATCTGTTATTTGGTTCGGAGCTAGAGTCCATTCTTGACCGTACAGCAGATAAGAAGTTGTTTCCGGTCAAGAAGAAACAGGTGCAAACCCATAAGCGTTTTTTTCGGCCCCAAAAAGAGCAGCAGGAAGGAAAAACGCAGGGCAAGAAGAAGCCATGGTCTTCTCAGAAGCCCAAAGGTAGGAGTGGAGTGCTCTCCAATCCTCCTGCGACCTCCAGAAAATTGCAATGACGCCCTCAAGGTCGGGGGAAGACTCCAAAAGCCATCACTTCAAACCAGTTTATTGTAAATATGCTCTCCCAGGGGTATGTGATAGAATTCACGGAGGAACCTCCAAAAAGATTCTTGATGACAAATGTCCCAAGGGATCCGGTCAAGGATTTCGCCATGAAGTCCCTATTTCAGGAACTGAAAACCCAGAAAGTCATTGTTCCGGTCCCGACAGGGGAGTTCTTCCTGGGTTTCTACTCGCATGTATTCCTCGTTCAGAAACCTTCAGGAAAGTTCCGCCTCATCCTGAATCTCAAAATGCTGAACAAATCAGTAGAGTACAAAAGGTTTCAGATCTATTCCATTTTTTCAGTAAGAAACCTCCTGTATCAAGGGTGCTACATGACATCAATAGGTTTACAAGATGCCTACCTCCACATTCCTATTGCCGCCAGGTCACAGAAATATCTGAGATTAGCACTGAAAGAAGGGAAGAAGGTGGTGCATCTGCAATTCAGAGCACTCCTGTTTGGTCTGTCATCATCCCCAAGGGTGTTTACGAAAATAATGGCCGAAGCATTGGCGCCTTTGCATCTAGAAGGGATCTGTTATTCCTTATCTGGACGATCTGTTTTTTTTTTGAGAAGGTCTTCAAGAAATCTTGCTCAGAGCCCGTGTTCACCTAGAATCAATTGGATGGATCTTAAACCTTCAAAAATCAAATCTAATTCCCTCACAGGAAGTGTTATTCCTGGGTTTCCATATCAACTCTTTGGAGCAAAAAATTTTTCTTCCAGAGGAAAAACAGAAAAAGTTGGTACAAGTGGTGTCACTGCTACAGTCCAATAAAAAATTTTGTCCATCAGGAAGGTCATGTTAGCATTGGGAACCCTGACCTCTTCCATACCGGCCGTCCAGTGGGCAAAGCTCCATTTCAGACCTCTGCAAAGTTTCCTGTTAAAAACCTGGAAAGACCAGCAGGATTCACTAGTGAAGATCCCTACATCGGTGAAAAGGAGTCTTTGGTGGTGGAAGAACCAGACAAGATATTCAGAGGGCCTGTTATAGTCCTTCCCAACGCAGGTAAGGTTAACAACCGATGCCGGTTCCTGGGGTTGGGGGGCTCATATGAACGGTCGGTGGGCCCAGGAGTCGTGGTCCACAAAAGATGCACTGAGGTCCTCACATTGGAGGGAACTAAAAGCTATAGAGATAGCCTTACTGACCTTTGCATACTCAGATCCTGTCGGACAACGCCACGGCGGTGGCCTACATAAACAGACAGGGGGGGAACCAGCAGCAGAGTTCTGCAAAACCTAGCAAGAAGCATTCTAAGTTGGACAGAGCTCCATACTCTTCTTGTCCGTGGTCCACTTAAAGGGGACCCTAAACCGGGTAGCAGACTTCCTCAACAGGAACCAGGTATTAGAAGCGGAGTGGCAATTGAATCCAGAGGTCTTCCATTTGATCGTGAACAAGTGGGGGCCCACAAGAGTGGATCTCTTTGCAACCCAGGAAAACTCGCAAGTGTCTCGTTACTTCTCCCTGAACAGGAACGAGTCATCACTGGGAGTGGATGCTCTGGTGCACAGTTGGAAATTTCACCTCTGTTACGCATTTCCCCCGTTTCAGCTTGTCCCTCGGGTCATAGCAAGAATCAGAAAGGAGGATACAACAGTGATCCTCATCAATCCCTTCTGGCCCAAAAGGCCTTGGTTTTCATCCCTTCTTTAGATGCATCTAAAACCATATTGGCACCTTCCATTAAGGAAAGACCTTCTGTTACAAGGTCCTCTGCTTCACCAGGAAGTAGCAAAGCTAAAACTCATGGCTTGGCTACTGAGGAACCGCTCTTGAAGAGAAAAGGTTTCTCAGATAGATTGGTGGCTACCCTCCTATCCAGCAGAAAGAAGGTTACAAGAGCAATATATTCCAATATATTCCTGGTGCACAGCATCTGACATCACCAAAACAAATTTCCTCTGTTCTGGAATTTCTGCAAGAAGGAGCGGACAAGGGCCTAGTGGTAAGCCCCCTCAAGGTTCAAGTTGCTGCGCTGGGGGTATTTCTGGAAAAATCCATTTTGTCAGAACCCTTAGTGATTAGATTCTTCAAAGCTCTCACCCGGTCTAGACCAGTGGTGATCAAAAGCTGTCCAGCATGGGACTTATCAGTTGTTCTACAGGCCCTGAACCCATTAATTTAGCCTCCCTGAAATTAGTTACTTTAACCGCCTCCCTACCCGGCCATAGACAAATGACATCCACAGATGGGATCTCCCATCCTGGGTGGACGACATATGACGGCCTCGGGTTCCCGGCCGCCTAGGGGGCGCGCGCCCGCCGCGTTGCTTGGGACCCGGTGCGTGTGCCCGGCGGCCGCAATGTCCGCCGGGCACCCGCGATTGCCAGTTAACCGGGCCGGACCGTGGATCTCTGTGTGTAAACACAGAGATCCACGTCCTGTCAGCTCAGAGGAGAGCGATCTGTGTTCCCAGAACGGAGGAACACTGATCGGTCTCCTCCCCTTGTGCGTCCCCTCCCCCTACAGTTAGAAGCATTCCCTAGGAAACACATTTAACCCCTCCCCGCCCCCTAGTGGTTAACCCCTTCACTGCCTGTCACATTTACACAGTAATCAATGCAATTTTAGAGCATTGATCGCTGTATAAATGTGAATGGTCCCAAAAATGTGTCAAAAGTGTCCGATGTGTCCGCCATAATGTCGCAGTCACGAAAAAAAATTGCGATTGCGCTATTACTAGTTAAAAAAAAAAAAAATGTTTTTTAAAAAATGCCATAAATCTATCCCATATTTTATAGACGCTGTAACTTTTGCGCAAACCAATCAATATACGCTTATTGCGATATTTTTTTTTTTTTTTTTTACCAAAAATATGTAGAAGAATACGTATCGGCCGAAACTGAGGAAAAAATGTGTTTTTTTTTTTTTTTTTTAATTGGGATATTTATTATAGCAAAAAGTAAAAAATATATTGTGGTTTTTTTTTTTTTTTTTTTTCCAAAATTGTCGCTCTTCTTTTGTTTATAGCGCAAAAAATAAAAACCGCAGAGGTGATCAAATACCACCAAAAGAAAGCTCTATTTGTGGGGGAAAAAAGGATGTCAATTTTGTTTAGGTACAACGTCGCACGACCGCGCAATTGTCGTTTAAAGTGCGACAGCGCTGAAAACTAAAAATTGGTCTGGGAAGGAAGGGGGTGAAAATGCCCAGTATTGAACCGGTTAAAAACAGTTTTTTTTAGTGGCTGTTACAACAACTCGAAGAGTCAGTGAGCTGCAAGTCTTATCAATCAGGGAGCCATTTTTTTCCCCATTTTCTCAGACCGAATTGTTCTTAAGACGGATCCTAATTTTTTCCCGAAGGTCGCTTCAGTCCAGAATCGAACTCAGGAGATAATACTTCCTACCTTTTGTTCTAATCCATCAGGTAAGTAGGAAGAATTCCATACCTTGGATGTTAAAAGAGCAGTCTTGAGTTACTTGGAAACCACTAAAGACTTTAGATGTTCAGACGCTCTATTTATTTTATTTTATGGTAATAAGAAAGGAAGACAAGCTTCCAGAGGAACCATTGCCAGATGGTTGAGAATGGCTATCTCAGAAGCCCATTCCCTTACAGGTCAAATGAGTCCAGTGAGTATTCGGGCTTATTCTACAAGAGCTTCGGCGGTAAGTTGGGCAGAAAAAGCTGGTGCCACCCCTGAACAAATCTGTAAGGCAGCTACTTGGACAAGTCTGACAACCTTTGCCCGTCATCATAGGTTAGACCTCATGACGGCTGGGGACCAGGCTTTCGGAAGAAAAGTCTTACAGGCTGTTGTCCCACCCTAAATGGAGTAAGTCTCGATTATCCTCTCGGGTGCTGTCCTGAAAGACGTTTTGGAAAAATGCAAGTTAGACTTACCGGTAACTTGTTTTCCAATAGGCTTTCAGGACAGCAGTAATCCGCCCTTTTTTTATGCTGTTGCTGTAATACTATGATATAACTGTCGCTTATGTGTTGCAGCTGGGGCTGGAGGTTCTCTACAAACAACTGACGAAGCAACGTGGAGGACTCCAAATAAAGATCTAATTGATGAGGTGTTTCCTGTGGGAGGAGGAGCCATGATCTCTCGGGTGCTGTCCTGAAAGCCTATTGGAAAACAAGTTACCGGTAAGGCTAACTTGCATTTTTATTTTATTTTATTTATTTATTTTTTTTGTGGTCTTCTAAAATCCTTACCAGACCTAAAGGGCCTGGTATGGATTGAAGGAGGGGACCCCTACGCTGGTGTTTTTTTTTTTTTTTTTTCTAGACTTATTTGCTGACAACTTTTTTTTTTTTTTTTTTTTCTTTACGTTCAGCTGACAGCTAATGAGTCATTTGTTGTTAAGGATGTGGCAGCTGGCTTGGCAGCCCATTCCTTAACCCGCTGTTCAATGGATATTAAGGATGCCGGCGGCCGCCTGCTCCTTAACAAAAATGCTACCACTCATAAACACTGGCAAAGACCACTAAGGCTACTTTCACACTGGGGCGGGTGGGCGCCGGCGTTAAAGCGCCACTTAACCATCTTAGCGGCGCTAATCGGCCGCTAGCGGGGCAGTTTTAACCCCCTCTAGTGGCCGAAAAAGGGCTAAAACCGCCTGCAAAGTGCCGCTGCCCCATTGTTTTCAATGGGCGGGGGCACTGTAGGAGTGGTGTAGGAGCGGTGCAAAGATACGGCTTGCAGGACTTTTTTTTACCGTCCCGCAAGCGCACCGCACATAGGAGGGGCTCTTCACAGGTGCTATTTTTAGCGCTGTAATGCCTGTAAAGCGCCTCAGTGTGAAAGTAGCATAATTATTAGCATTTCTTAATCCAGCGGTTTTTTTTTTTTCTCCAGTTTTAAGCTCCTCGTGTGCATGGAGCCTTAATTGTTCAGCTACTATACCACAAAGTTCTCTGGAATCTATACCATCTGGACCCATGGACCCCAGGTCTTCAGCAACATATAAGTATTGTACCCAGTTTTCATTTTGTGCCCCAACGGTATCTTTTCTACCTACTTAGCAGGCTGACAGTGCTACTATTGATTGCAAGGCGGTGGCTTTGCATTTTTAGCCTAAACAGTGCTGTTTTTTGGCAGGAAATCCAGGTAAAAAAAATTTGCCACAGTTTCACAAGACTGATCTACTTAAGTATTACATTGAGGCATAATGCCAAGCATACGAAAATAGATTTTGGGTTTACATGCATATTAAAGTGATTGTAAAGTCTTGTTCATTATTTTTAACTAAAAACAAAAACAAAAGAAAACCCTGTCATACTTGCCTGCTCTGTGCAGTGGTTTTGCACAGGGCAGCCCAGATCCTTCTGTTCTCGGGTCCATCTTTGGTGCTCCTGGCCCCTTCCTCCTTTTGAATGCCCCCACAGCAAGCAGCTTGCTATGGGGGTACCTGAGCCAAGCAACCTCTCCCTGTGTCCATTCAGACAAGGAGCCGCGGCCCGGCCTGCTCCCTTTCTCTCCTCATTGGCTGGCTTTGCCAACAGTGGGAGCCAATGGTTCTGCGCTGCTGTCTTAGCCAATGAGGGAGGTCCCGGACAGCCGAGACAATCCTACAACATCGCTGGATCTAGATAGGGCTTAGGTAAGTATGAGGGGGGCTGCTGTACACAGAAGGTGTTTTTTTTTTTTTCTTTTTTTTTTTTTTTTTTTTTTTTTTGTTAATGCGTAGAATGCATTAAGATAAAAATTACTAGTTGAGAGGTCAGAGAGATTTATTCTGTTTGCATTGTTCACTCCCATTTGTTTATGCTATGTCTTTTTGAATATATCTATTGAATGATTATGATAATTGTTTGGCGTTAGGATTACTACACCTGAAGGTTTATACAGTCATAATTTTACTTTTTACTTGGCCCTCTGCACAAGCTGAATATCTTGTTCAGATGCCAAACTACTAGACCTTGTTAGGTCAAAGCATCAAGGATTTGGCCCTCAAAGAATTGTTAAACAGCCAGGCTAGTGTATAACTGGTGCTATTTATCTGTGTTTTGGTTTGGACCTGACCACCTCATTTAGGAAGTACAATCAGTACTGTTTGCTAATTATTTCATCTTATCACAGCTGATGCCATAACAAAGCTAGCTGAAGACCAGGTTGAATTTGAAAAGGAGCACAGATTCATTCAGGTAAGTGTATACATTTCATTTCTATAGTTTCTTTCCATGGGTTATTAAATATTGGCAAGGCAGCAAGTAAAATCATTTTTGTTAACTTTGTACACTTTAAATTAATTTTATATGGATTCAAGCTAAATTGATGGTGAAATACACTTTTTTGGGGTTTTTTTTTGTTTACATTTTAATGATTGGTAATTCAAATCCAAGCTATAGTTTGCTTCTAATAAAGCAGTCCTTTAAGTTGTTTTTCTTTTAGAAGCATTTTCCTAGCTTGAAAAGCCTAAAGCTCATTCTCCTGAATAAAAGAGCAGTGTTTCCTTTTGAATGTAGATGAGGGGGAGGAGACATTCAGCATGCATTTTAGTTGTTTAAAAAGAAATATTTCCCCCTGCCACTGTAGCTTTGTGATGAGGAATGAAAAGGACATTACAAAAGTTCCCTTGTGTTTAACACGCAGCCAACTAGACAATAATTTTGATGTTGCAAAAATACCAATGTGTTTCGGTATTATGTGTTTGATTAGGGGTTCACTCTGCTTTTTAACCTTTTAACAGTGAAGGGTGCAAGCCAAGAAGCAAAATTGCATCTCATTGTTTTTCTCCTTGATGGGCTATTTGCCCTCACATTAAAAGGGTGAACTATTGTGAAAACTCTGCAAATTGTTTAGAACAAAACAGTCTTTTTTTTGTAAAACTATGTGGGTGATCCATGTGCTTAAATGTAATTATGACTCCCCGAGGACTTGTATTCAGATGCAGTGAGCTCCTCTGTAGGTGCAGGGCGATGCAACATTTTTAGACCTGAAATCTGAACTCCATAATGGAGGGTGTGCACCTGCCATGAGCCATTACTGCACCAGGAGCTTTCACAGCAATGACAGTTTTTTTTTTTTTTTTTTTATACTTGTTGGTTTAAAGAAAAGCACATTTTGTTAAAAGCTGTTTTTCTCCTCCTGGACTTCCACCTGGATGTATAATTAAAAATATTGAAATTTGTAGCTAACTGTAGTCACCTCTGTTTCTGGTTCTGTGTGGCATTTCATAGACCAGTATCTCATTTGTGTCCCTTTGTTAATGAAATGTGCTGGTCCAATATGCCAATGTAGCCAGATGGCCTAGCTTTAAAATCTTAAAGGAAACATGTTAGGATTATTCTGTCACATTAAAGACTCCCATTCTGCTCTGGGAACTCTTGCCAGAACCCCCCCCCCCCCCCAAAAAAAAAGAGAAAAACTGCAAGCCTATGCAGCTTCATTGACTGCACCTTGCTTGGTTAGGAAATGGCACTGTTGCTATTGTAGCAGCCTGCAGTACTGTCAGAAAACAGCTGTCCTAATAGTTCTATTTATTTTTTTATTAGGGACAAAGAACCTGAGAGGAATACATTTAATCTCTTAAAATCCTTTGCTCGATTTTCTTTTCTTACGTTAATTTCATCTGTCTAAAAAGTAAAATGACGTGCTTTCACTTCTGGGTCAAATTTATATGTCTTTAATCTTCACCCAATATGCTATGTGATTTGTTAGTGCAAAAACCCTCTACTGTAGGCTCATTTTCTTTAGCGTGAACCAGTTCTAATTGCATGAATTGCTTCTCTACATAACCTTCCCTTACATAATGTTTGTTTTTTTTCATAGGAAGAAAAGATGGATTTGGAAAATCTCTCTATTAGTCTGGGTGATTCATCATGGAAGATGCCGGTCCATACTAATGTTTTACTTAAATCTAATGTGGCATCTGATTTATGTCCGGAAGATGCAAGCTACTTGCGCCTCTCCTTAGGGGAGTTCTTTGGTCAGAGATCAGAAGCCCTTGGGTGTCTCGGTGGAGGAAAAGATGTTAAAAGGGTAACTAAGAACACTAGATATTTTGCTTAAATCTTCTTAGACTCGTTATATGGCTGCCTACAAGAGAAATTGTCACTGGCAAAAATAACAGCTGTTAGTCAGCACAGGATTGCCCCACCTACAAACATCATGCCTCCATTTGTTTTTGATGGTTCCCTCAGGAGAGGATTTGTGCTTCTCCTGCTCTTAGCTTGTTTGGAAGATGTTTCTGCTATCCAAAGCTGCTTGTTGATTTATGTCAGAAGTGTTTAAAGTCTCCACTTTTTTTTTTTTTTTATAATAAACATGTTCTACTGACCTGCTCTGTTCAAGGATGTTGCACAGAGCGGTCTCTTACCCCCTCTTCTGAGGTCCCCTGCTTGCGCTCTCCACTCCACCTCTGCCCTGCATGCCACCATAGCAAGCCCTGTGCTATGGAGGCACTTGTTTTGGCATGCACCCAAGCTGGGCTGTGTGTGTCCATAGATTCGCACAGCTCTGCCCTACCCACATTCTCTCCCCATAGGATTTTTTTTTCTCAGCCTGGTACATTTTTTGTTAACAAAAAAAAAAAAAATGAAGAAGAGAAAAATAAGATAAAAGGGAGAATAAAAAAAGCTATCATTCAGTATCTAGATTTCTTATTCCTTGAACATAAATGTATAAAAATCTAATCATATGTAGTTCTGTACAAGCTTGCATATCTCTTTCTTTCTCGAACATCACGGGACACAGAGCCACAGTAATTACTGATGGGTTATATAGGTATCACTGGTGATTGGACACTGGCACACCCTATCAGGAAGTTCAACCCCCTATATAATCCCTCCCCCTTGCAGGGATACCTCAGTTTTTACGCCAGTGTCTTAGATGATGGACGTGTAAAGATGTCCTGTGCTGAGCTCCAAAGGGAATATCCTAAGATCCTATACTGGGGCAAGCCAGGCGAACCGGATCCATTCAAAGTGTCTTTTCGTGGCCGAATTGAATGGTACCCGGGCCTCGTGTCCGAAGAAACGAGGTTTTACCCGTAATGCTTCTCTTTTTAGAGAGCTGGACCCCGCAGATCAGAAAATGGCTTTAAACTTCCTAATTTCTGGCGAGGTGCTTTACGGTCCCAGAACTGTTGGATCCCCCTACTGATGGGGGCCCCAGTCTCTGACGGTTTTTTCAAACGGAGCCCACCGTGAGAGGTGAAGATTGGGTCTGTGTAAACAGCACCCTGCGGCTGGATAAGGTAAGAGGAGATTCCACAGAATTTTTGAGTTCTAGTGGCTTTTCTCCTTTAAGGTAAATGCATGCTATGCCTATTGTGACCACCGGGGGCTGCCAAGAGCACAAACCTACACATGCTGACTCTGTCTCAGGTGTTGTTATCGCTGATTATGTCCCAGCGTCTCAAGCAGGCTGCAAACAGGTAAGGTGGAAAGGGGGATTTCTCATGTTTGAATGTTCCCCCCAGGCTAGAGAGGGGCCACAGGGGTCTAGAAAGTGGTTATACCACCCGGGCTCTGCGGCCTAATGGCCACCATCTCTCAAGATAGCCGTTCAGGCAGATCTTGTTACCAGCCTCCCCCCCCCCCCCCATCCCCAGCCTTTCTCCGGAAGCATGACAGGAGAGTCGGCAGCGCGGGAAGCGCTAGTTTTTTTCAAAACTCGAGGGGGGGGGGGGCGGTAGAGGAGGGGGCGGGACGTCAGCACAGAGTGCTTAGACTCCCACTCAGGCCAGCTGCAGGCTATTAAAGGCACTCTGTACAGGTGCACTCAGCCTTCTGAGAGACACAGAGCTGACGGTCGCATGTAAGGTGGGACACAGGCATTCTCATAGGCAGCATTTACTGAAGTAACACCAGACTGAGCATTGGGTAGCAAGGCTTTTAGCCAGACTACATCGCTCAGCGGGCAGTGTTCATTTGTATACCTCACACCTTTTTGCTTTGCACTATGGGTAGAAGAGGTTCAAGCACCCCAGGAACCAGAGACACTAGGGGATCTCGTTCAGGTTCTGAGGGCCCCCTGTCGGCAGCATCCTCCCCCCCTAAAGATGGGCCAGGGACGGCTAGCCAGGGAGAGCCATCGGGGTCAGGGGCTACACCTGCTTCTGGCACTTCAGCCCCTGTATATATTACACAAGAGGTTTTTTCCTCAACCATTAATGGTCTAGAGGAAAGATTAATGGCCCTGATTACGTCTTCACTCAGTGGAAGAAAACGCACTAGGCTTTCCTCTGTTCCCCAAGACCCTCAGACAGAGGAGCTCTGGGATAAAGGAGATGAATCCCTTTCAGAGGATCGGGATGGATGATTCCTCTTCGGAGGATTCAGGTGGAGAGGGACCCTCTGCGACTTCCCAAGAGGAGAAAGTCTTAGTGCAGATCCTCACTGGATTGGTCCGCTCCACATTTAAGTTGCCCATACCTGAAACTGCTAAAGAATCCTCTTCTGCTTTGGGGTCACTGAAACCTTTCCAAGCAGCACATGCTTTTCCTGTTCATATTTTACTTGAAAAGCTTATTTATTCTGAGTGGGATCACCCAGACAAACGTTTTTTTCCGCCGAGAAAGTTTTCAACACTTTATCCGATGGAAGAAAAGTTTATTAAAATGTGGGGAATACCGGCTATTGATGCCGCCATTTCCTCCGTAAATAATAGCCTGACTTGTCCTGTAGACAATGCTCAGATGCTCAGGGATCCTGTAGATAAAAGGATGGAATCCCTATTGAAGGATGTTTTCTCCTTAGCAGGATCAGTGGCCCAACCTGCAGTAGCAGCGATTGGAGTCTGTCAATACTTAAGAGACCATGTTAAGCAGGTCATCAAAGTATTACCTGAACAGCAGGCCCAGGGGTTTGCTAACCTTCCAGTGGCCTTATGCTTTGTGGTTGACGCCATTAGAGATTCTATCGTGCAAACCTCCCGTCTTTCACTGGGGTTGGTGCATATACGTAGAATCCTATGGTTGAAAAATTGGTCAGCCGAAGCACCATGTAAGAAGCTACTGGCTGGGTTTCCATTTCGTGGTGCAAGGTTGTTTGGAGAGGACTTGGATAACTATATCAAGAGAATCTCTTGTGGGAAAAGCACTCTCTTACCTGTCAAGAAGAAGAGTAAGCGTCCCTCTTTCAAACAGACTCTTTCCCCAGCGCCGGGGGCTTCAGCCTCCAGGCAGTCTCGACGCCCGCCTCCATCGGGGTCCAGAGACAAGAGTCAACCCCAGGGACAAAAGAAGTCCTGGGGAAAGAAGCCTACTAGGCAAAACACTAAGACCTCTGCATGAGGGGGCGCCCCCGCTCACTCGAGTGGGGGGAAGACTGCGACAGTTCTCAGAGCTCTGGCAGGAGGACTTCCAGGACAGATGGGTAATCTCCACGGTAACCTTAGGGTACAAGCTGGAGTTTCAGGAATTCCCCTCTCCTCGGTTCCTCAGATCAAATGTTCCCAGAAACCCAGAGAAGAAGCAGTCGCTCCTTCTAGCGTTAGAGCGACTTTTGTCGCAGGAGGTCATTATGATAGTTCCGCAAAGGACCAGGGATTGGGCTTCTATTCCAACCTTTTTACGGTCCAAAAGCCAAATGGGGATGTCAGGCCCATTCTGGACTTAAGGGATCTGAACCGATTCCTAAGGATTCAATCCTTCCGCATGGAATCAATTCGAACAGTAGTTCCCACCCTGCAGGGAGGAGAATTTCTGGCATCAATAGACATCAGAGATGCATATCTGCATGTGCCCATTTTTCCTGCTCATCAGAAGTTTCTGCGCTTCGAGGTAGGAGGGCGCCATTTCCAGTTTGTGGCTCTGCCTTTCGGGATAGCCACTGCACCTCGAGTGTTCACAAAGATCTTGGCTCCTCCTCTGGCCAGATTAAGGGCTCAGGGTATAGCTGTCATAGCATACCTAGACGACCTGCTCTTGATAGACCGGTCGGTAGCCTCTTTGAATGGAAACTTGAGGACCACAGTCGGGTATCTAGAACACCTGGGTTGGATCCTCAACTTAGAAAAGTCTTTCCTAAAACCAGTAAGAAGACTGGAGTATTTAGGTCTGATTATAGATACAAGCCAGGAGAAAATATTTCTACCCCAGGCAAATATCACTGTCAGAATCAGCTCTCTCAAAGCAGTAAGGACCAAGAAGGGTCCCTCAGTCCGCCTTTGTATGAGGCTACTAGGGAAGATGGTGTCTTCATTCGAAGCAGTTCCCTATGCTCAGTTTCACTCAAGAATGCTGCAACACAGTATTCTGTCGACCTGGAACAAGAAGGTTCAGGCATTAGACTTTCGGATGCACCTGTCGCATGCGGTGCATCAGAGCCTCAATTGGTGGCTCATACCCGAAAACCTGCAGAAGGGAAAATCCTTTCTACCGGTTACCTGGACGGTAGTAACAACAGATGCCAGTCTGTCAGGTTGGGGAGCAGTTCTGGAACAGGCTGCGGTCCAAGGGGTATGGTCCAAGACAGAGAGGACCTTACCCATCAACATTCTGGAGATCCGGGCGATACATCTAGCTCTAAAAGCCTGGACTATCAGGCTACAGGGTTGTCCGGTCAGGATCCAGTCCGACAATGCCACAGCAGTGGCTTATGTCAATCATCAGGGAGGCACCCGGAGCCGAGCTGCTCAAAAAGAGGTGAACCAGATCTTAGTCTGGGCAGAGATGCATGTGCCATGCATATCGGCAGTTTTCATCCCGGGAATAGAAAATTGGCAGGCGGACTATCTAAGTCGCCAGCAGTTACTTCCAGGGGAATGGTCTCTGCATCCCGACGTCTTTTGGGCCATATGCCAAAGATGGGGGGTTCCAGATGTAGATCTCTTTGCATCCCGATTCAACAAAAAGATAGACAGATTTGTGGCAAGGACAAAAGATCCTCTTGCATGCGGGACGGATGCGTTGGTGATTCCGTGGCATCGGTTCTCACTGATTTACGCATTCCCGCCTATTCTGCTACTACCACGACTCCTTCGCAGGATCGGGCAGGAAAGGAAGTCGGTACTTCTGGTGGCCCCCGCTTGGCCCAGAAGGACTTGATATGCAGAAATGGTAAGGATGACTGTGGGTTCCCCGTGGACCCTACCGGTACGCCCAGACCTGTTATCTCAAGGTCCAGTGTTCCATCCTGCCTTACAAACGCTAAATTTGACGGTTTGGCTATTGAGACCCACGTTCTGAAGAGTCGTGGGCTCTCAGGTCCTGTCATATCTACCTTGATTAATGCAAGGAAGCCAGCTTCCAGGATGATTTATCATAGAGTCTGGAAGGCTTATATAACCTGGTGTGAATCCAGAGGTTGGCATCCCAGGAAATATGTCATAGGTAGAATCCTTGATTTTCTACAGATGGGATTAGAGATGAAGCTGGCCTTGAGTACCATCAAGGGCCAGGTTTCTGCTTTATCAGTATTATTTCAGCGGCCACTTGCTTCGCATTCTTTGGTCCGAAACTTTATACAGGGGGTGATGCGTCTTAATCCTCTGGTTAAAGCGCCCCTAAACCCCTGGGACTTGAATTTGGTCCTGGCTGTGTTACAGAAACAGCCTTTTGAACCAATAAGTCAGATTCCTTTGGTCTTGTTGACAAGGAAATTAATTTTTCTGGTGGCCATCTCTTCTGCTAGAAGAGTATCAGAATTAGCAGCTCTTTCCTGTAAGGAGCCTTATTTGATTATACACAAGGATAGAGTGGTACTACGCCCTCATCCTAGTTTTTTACCGAAGGTGGTTTCTGATTTTCATTTAAACCAAGACATTGTTCTACCTTCCTTTTTTCCCAGATCCCTGTTCTCCGGAAGAGAGATCTCTACATTCGTTGGATGTAGTAAGAGCAGTTAAGGCCTATCTAGGGGCAACTACTCAGATCCGCAAGACGGATGTTTTGTTTGTGCTGCCAGAGGGTCCCCATAGAGGACAGGCAGCGTCAAAAGCTACCATTTCTAAATGGATTCGACAGTTGATCATTCAAGCTTACGGTTTGAAACAGAAGATTCCTCCGTTTCAGATCAGGGCACATTCCACAAGGGCTATTGGTGCTTCTTGGGCAGTGCATCACCGGGCCTCTATGGCTCAAATCTGCAAGGCCGCAACCTGGTCTTCAGTTCATACATTCACCAGATTCTATCAGGTGGATGTGAGAAGGCATGAGGATATCGCCTTTGGGCGTAGTGTGCTGCAGGCAGCGGTACAGGGTCCTCAGGTCTGATTGCACCCTACTTGGTCGTGGTTCTCCCCCCTCAGGTAGCATTGCTCTGGGACATCCCATCAGTAATTACTGTGGCTCTGTGTCCCGTGATGTTCGAGAAAGAAAATAGGATTTTTTAAAACAGCTTACCTGTAAAATCCTTTTCTTTCGAAGGACATCACGGGACACAGAGGTCCCGCCCCTCTTCTAATACACTATATTGCTTGGCTACAAAACTGAGGTATCCCTGCAAGGGGGAGGGATTATATAGGGGGTTGAACTTCCTGATAGGGTGTGCCAGTGTCCAATCACCAGTGATACCTATATAACCCATCAGTAATTACTGTGGCTCTGTGTCCCGTGATGTCCTTCGAAAGAAAAGGATTTTACAGGTAAGCTGTTTTAAAAAATCCTATTTTTCCGTCCTATATAAATCCTAATCATGTCATTTTTTCCCTCCATTTTCCTAAACCCTATCGAACTCCTTTAATAAAAAAAAATAAAACGTAAGAGGCAGATCCAGTTATTAACCACTTGGCCTCTGGAAAATGTACCCCCCTTCATGACAGTATATTTTTTGCGATGCGGCACTGCGTTACTTTAATTGACAATTGCGTGGTCATGCAACGCTGTCCATAAATTAAATGTCCTTTATTTTTCCCCACAAATAGAGCTTTCCTTTGGTGGTAATTGATCACCACCAAAGGACCAGTGCCCGACACCCATAGATTGGCTTCTGCTGTGTATGATCATAGAGAGAGATGTATAAATATAGAGCTCTCTATCTATCTATATCTATCTATCTATCTATATATATATATATATATATATATATATATATATATATATATATATATATATATATATATATATATATATATATATATATATATATATATATATATATATAATATCCTGCACAGGAGTCGTCCTGTAGTAGTAAATCTGCTATGGGGCGGTCAGTAAGTGATTAAAGGAAAAACTCTGCCTCCCTAATTAAGTCCTGCTGATTTTATTTCAGGCTGACACCTTTTTTGCAGGTTTTACCCTGCACATGCTTAGTTGCTCTCCATTTTTAGGCACTGCCGAGTTTGTAGCAGTCGATATGCTGACAGCCTTAAAGAGGAATTAAACCCTCCTATCCTTTACAAGCTGCTTCTGTTTGATCTGCAACTGCCAAGGTGCTCCACATGTGATCAGTTATGACACCAGCCATTTGATGGATTGACAGTTTGGTGGAGGACACAAACAAATGTGACAGTTGGCTATCCCGGCATAGCAAGAATGGAATTGTTTTTTGAAACTGTTAAATCAGTGGGTTTAGTTCTGTTTTTTGATTTACTGCTGTTCAGTGGCTCTGGGCCTCGGCAAAAAGGCAGCCTTTGGCAAGAAGAAACAGGAGCAACACTGGAGGCAATTTACAGCACACACTAATGTTGATATTATAATTATTGTGGAATGTTTGTCCCTTGCTAAAGAACATAACTTTTCTATAAAGTTGTCATGGGTAAATTTCCACTTTAAGAGGAGTGGGAGGATGTGGTTGCCCACAATACCAAACTGATACCTGGTAGGAATACATTTATGCAACTTAATTTTTTACATAGATTATATTATACCCCTCAGAGGCTGCATAACATCAACCCCAGTCTTTCTCCGCATTGCAATAAATGTCAAGGTACAATTGGCACGTTTTTATTATGTAGTGTGGCGCTGCCCCCTATTTTCTGCCTATTGGCAACAGGTCGCAGATAGGCTGCTTAAGTTATACTTTACCCAGTTGATCTGTTACTAAATACATATTGTTCGCTCTCTATTTCCAGGCATGCTAAACTATTGTTCTACATGTCCTACTATGCCAGAAGGGAAATTTTCCTCAAATGTAAACTTTCTACCCCGTCCTCATTCAGTGATTGGTGTTTAGCTATAAGAACTGCACTTCCCATTTACCTGTTGACATGTGTGAGTGAAGGCTGCCTAAACAAATATGACAAAATGTGGTCCACATGGTTGGACTCGGTCTGCTTCCCCCCATCCCCCCCCCCATCCCTCCATGTGCCTTGTACACTCATTGCATGAAATGCCATGAACTGACACAACGCTGTTTTACCTCTTCAGTAAGCTAAACTGCACAGATTCTCAGTTCTTACAGGAGAATTTGATAACGTTCTAACATTCAGGCTGGGAGAAGGTTCCTTTTTTAAAGACCTCCAGGTGCCAATTTTAAGCATGCATTTAGAACTGTTTAGGTAATATTATTGATGCGTGCATCACATTCGGGTAGTTCTATTTATCACTTTATTGGAAACTGTCGCTTTTACTGCAAAAGTTTCTTAAAGAATTATCTTGAGCGCACAGTTTAGGAAACGGGTGGTTGAATGTCATGAATGTGTCAGCTTGCTGCACAGGGCTCCATCCCTTGCCCCATTCAGCTTTCAAACAAATTTCATGGCTTCAAGCTAAATTGAGGAAACTGGTCCCAGGAATGGTGTTAATTTCAATATCCAAATAGGACGATGTGAAATTACTTGTCACTGAGTGGACATAGCCTGATCGAGAACTGAAAGGCTAGTTCCCCTACCGGTCTGACTTCCTTTTGATTGACAGTGGATGGCAGTGGGCAGATTTGGAAAGTGCTTTTGCACTGAATAGCGGTTATTGATCCACCCACAGACAGCAGCAAGTTGAACCTGATGGGGAACTAGTCTCTGTTGCTCACCGGACTTTGCCCACAACACTACAAAACTTTTCAGCCATGTTGTTCATCCTTCATTATTCTTCAGTCCTAAAACATCCACATAGTCAAAAATAATGTTAGTGTTCATTGTTGTATTTGTCTTCTTTTTTTTTTTTTTTTTTTTTTTTTTTTTTAGCCTTCTTTTGGTTATCATATAATCTCTCCTGAGAAGCAAGAGCCTTTTGCACTGCTGAGGAAGTCTGAAATCTCAGAAAGCTCAGAACATGATGACACCATAAAGTTTTGTGATGATACCCTAACTCCAGGTTTGAACTATGTCATTTAACATTTGTTGTAGAGCACATGTATTTCTGTTGCCCAATATGGGTGGTTGCTTGGCATTGTTTTAATGCTTGGTTAGCGTCCATTTAAAAAACTACATTTTGAATTGTAAATTGCATGCAGTACTTTTAAAGGAATTGCAAGTTTATATTAAAGTGTTATCTTTGCTAACCAATGTAAAATTATATATTAATTTCAACATTTTATTATTGTATTTCTAACCTACTCCTAATAATCTGAACAATCTTGAATATTGTAAACTTGCTTTAAAGCGGAGTTCCGATGGAAAAAAAAAAAATTAAGTCAGCAGCTACAATTACTGCAGCTGCTGACTTAATTATCGGACACTTACCTGTCCCAGGGTCCAGTGATGCGGGGGAACAAAGCTGTCTCCCTTTCCTCTCTGCGGCGCCGACATTGTCACTGTGGGTGCCCAGCTGTGGCTTCACAGCCAGGCACGCACTGCGCATGCGCGAGCCTCTCTGCGACTGGCCCGGGCAATCATCTGGGACCTGTGACATGTGCCAGATTGCCAAGAGGGAGGGGGGAGAGGTGATCTTCCTTCCAGCGCCGCGGAGCCCGGGAGGAAATGGGAGCTGGAACCCTCAAAAAAAAAAAAAGGGGGGGAACCCCCAAAAAAAATTTCATGTGGAATGTGGCATGTCAGGGGGTCACCTTCCCTTAAAGCGGAAGTTCCACTTTTGGGTGGAACTCCGCTTTAAAGTAATAAACCTTTAAAAAAAAAAGTAATACTTTCCTTTTCTGTGCAATGCTCAATAGCAAGCCACTTGCTATAGGTGCAATGGTGCATACTCTCTCCTGAGCCCCGCTCTATATGAGAAATGGAGCCACGGCTCGGCCCTGCTCTCACGTCATTGGCCTACTGGTTGTGATTGACAGTGGGAGCCAAAGGCTCAGGCTGCTGTGTCTCAGCCAATGAGGAAAGAGAGACCTGGGACAGCCAAGGCTCCCGTGCACATCGCTGGATTGAGAGGGGGCTCAGTTGAGTATTGGGGGGCTGTGGGGGGAACAGCAACAGGTGTGTTTTTTTTGTTTTTTTTGAATCTTCATACATAGAATGCACGAAGGTAAAACATTTTCAGCCTTTACAAGCATTTAATATCCCCCACATTTACTTCCTTGAATTCTGTGACACATAAGCACTATGCCCCTTGAGTAGTCTCTGCTGTGTCACAGAATCCAGAGCCTGGCTTCATAGTTAGAGGCACTGGGAGGAGAGGTCTGAGAATGCACAGTCTGTACAAGAATCTCTGCTTGTTGGCAGCAAGGTATCATAGAATATATAGTCCTTAGAAGTTGAAAGTAAACAGCAGAGGGGAAGATGAAAATCATACAGAGAATTTGGGGCATTGTGGAAGGAGATGGCCATCACAGACTTGCAGCAACACAGCATGAAGGAAATTATTCCTGTAAGGTTATATTGGATTGTAAACAAAAAGTCCCTTTTAAAGAATATGTACACCCAACATTTTTATATTCCAATCCTGATTTGTGCCTGCTATACCGTGTACTTGTATGAAAAAGTATTTTGTTCTTTGTATTGCTTCCTTTGTGTGAAATGCCTGTCAGTCCCTCTGTTTTGTTATTAAAAACTGACCACACTGAGCAGGAGAACAAAGTGCCCTCAATTTCCCTGTTCTGGTATGATGTCAATGATCCAATGATCAGACTTTTCCTAACACCCCCCACCCCCCCCCCCACCCCCCACCCCCCTGCACAGCCTTTTCTGGGGAGCTCAGTGTCCTGCTGTTTTTCCTCCCCCAGCTCTAATGCAACAGAGAATGTGATTATTTTTAAAAAAGGAAAACCAGTACAGTAGCTCACAAGTGAGTACACCCCTCACTGGAAAAATGACACTTTGCTATAATATAGTAAGTGTACAGCTTGTACAACAGAGTAAATTTGCTGCCCCCTCAAATTAACTCAACACACACAGCCATTAATGTCTAAACTGCTGGCAACAAAAGTGAGTACACTCCTAAGTAAAAATGTCCAAATTAGACCCAATTAGCCATTTTCCCTCCCCGGTGTTCACTTGTTAGTGTAAGAAGATTGCCAGGACCCTGAAACTGAGCTGCAGCACGGTGGCCAAGACCATACAGCGGTTTAACAGGACAGGTTCCACTCAGTATAAGCTTTGCGAAGGTCAACCAAAGAAGTTGAGTCCATGTGCTCAGCGTTCCATCCAGAGGTTGTCTTTGGGAAATAGACGTATGAGTGCTGCCAGCATTGCTACAGAGGTTGAAGGGGTGGGGGGGTCTATGAGACTTGGCTGATCACAGATCGGAGTAAGGGGTCGATCCCGACCCCTTACCATGTGGTCAGCTGTCAGCTAATGACTGCTGATCATGTGATGTAAACAGAGCCAGTAATTGGCTATTTTTCCTCTTCACGCTGGTGCCCACCAGCGCCACCCATCAGTGCAGCCTCATCAGCGAATATCAATGAAGGAGAAAAAATCTGTGGAGGAGCAGGCAAGGACTTCGGATAAAGCCCTTTGCAGGGATAATTTTTTCTTGCCCTGTATATGTGGGGGTGACAGTTTCTCTCTCGGCATGGCAGTCAGCTTAGCAAGAAAAAAAAACCATGGTATTTCTTTCCAAACATAAACATGTTTAAGTTGAAATAAATGCATAAGCAAAATGAAATGTACATGAGAAAATGAAAATGAAAATTTTTCCTTTTTTCAAAATGACTATTGCATATCTCAAATATTTAAGCTGTTTGCAATATGTTTTCTATACCAGTATTGATCAAATGGTTGTATGCAAATTTTGTATTTGAACGTGCAGCATTTGAAATACATTAAAAATAATTTGAAATATGTCCATAGCCCTAATTTGGTAGGTTTAATGATTTGCTTTAAATAATACAGTGTTGTAGTAATCTTTAAATAATACAGTGTTGTAGTAATCTGTTTATGATTTGCCTATTAAAAACAAAAAAACTTTAATGTGTATTTCTCAAATTTTAATGTTGTAATGCAGAGGACCTTGAATGTTTACCAGATGATCAGAAGCTTGTATCGGCCACATTCGATGTGAGAACATCGGAAAGAGAGTCCAATTCAGATAGACAAGTAGAACACGAGGAAAGTTTGACCTCAAATACAGAGGTATGTGATTTTTTTTTTTTTTTTATTAGAGTTTGAAGGGTATTTTTTTACTATGCAAACCAGCTTTGCAATTTAAAAATATAAACCTAAAGCAAAAAATAACCCGAGACAGTGGTAGGGTGTGAGACTTTGTCTGATAATGGAGTATTTCTTTAAACCTCGCTGTTTACATAGCAGACACTGAGTACTGCTCAGCGATTCACAGTAAGACTTTTTTATTTATTTTTGTTTAGTTTGTTGGATTTTAGATGGGAACATTACAGCATCATATGCAATGAAGGAGCCCAGGTAGTTAGTAAATACTATTTGTATATTGCATTATCAATAGGATATAGATTGATCCGGTTTGAAGATGGTTGAGTCCTTTTGACCCTGCGAAGAGAACATAGGGGAAGTTGGTTAAATCAACAGGAAAGTCACAATTGGGGAAAGAGTGTAAGTAAAAAAAAAAAAAAAAAAAAAAGTGGGGGTGGGATGGGTGGTTTTCTATGGACAGATCTGTTAGCTCCATCCAACATTTAGGCAGTTTCGGTCAAACCCTTTAGGCAGGAAATGTGAGATCCATGGCCTCCAAATGACCCAACTTGTCCAGTTTTGAAATCTGCATATTGTGCAGTTTGGGTTATATCGAGCCAATCTAGAGGGAACCAGGTACCATCTGGTTAGGGCTTTATAGTTTGTCTCCACTGTCAATACTTTGGTGGAGCAAGATTTTGTGGTTTCTCAGATTTGGGGGCCATTGGCAGCATCTCGCTATAATCCTAAATTTGATATCCACTTTTGTGTGTAGGCAAATGGTTGCTGTGTCAAGGGCATCATGAGTTGTGTATAGAGAAAGGAGATCAGACCATGGGCATGCAGGTCTGACCTGACGTACATTTGAATTGAAAGGATGTTGGCGTTCTGGGTGTTTTAGGGTATATGTGAGACTGAAGCATTTTTATCTGTAGGTAATATAAAGCTCAGTGTCGTAGCTCTTTTTCTTGTTGAAGTTGTGCAAAGGGACTCACCTGGTAGTCCCACTTGAGTAACATTTTTTGGGGTCCATTCACGATATACCGCAGTGGTTAGGAGACCCAGAGGTTATAAGTGGAGGTCTTAAGTGTAGAGATCAGGTTAAATTTGGTGACTGGGTTTGTAATAAAGCGCCTATGTGATGGATGGAGCCAAAATAAGTTATCCACACGGACAGGGTCAAAACTTAACTCTTCCAGGGATACCAAAGTAGGTGTTTCAGTCCAGTCATGGGCTTTAGTATATGGGCTAATTGAGCCACCTGATAATGATTTTGGAGGTGTGGAAGGCTAAGGACACCTGAATATTTGCTTCTAACCAGAGTGGTTCTGCTCAGTCGTGGTCAGGTGTTGTGCCACACAAGATACAATTTGATGTTGTAAGGAATGAAGTGTGTTAGAGGAAATCCATGCCAGAAGAGTGTGAAAGTAATATAAGATTTTGGGTAGGTATGTCATTTTAATGGCAGCCACTGTACAAAGTCAGGCAGTCCTATATCTGTCACTGCAGCAGTAGGGACTTAAAGTGAAACTTCAGTCATTTTTTTAATCTTTCCATCTATTAAATCCTCTGCCCTTTGTTTTAATTTTGGTTAGTAAAACATTTTTTTTTCTGCTAGTAAATACCTTATACAACCCACTTCCTGTTTCTTGTCTGGTAAAAGCCTAGGCTTATGACATCATGCACAGCTCTCTCTATCTCTTCTGAGAGTCTGCCAGGAAGGGAGGGGGGGATGAGTCATGAGGGCCAATGAGAACTGCAGAGCTAGAGGTGTGTGTGTGTGTGTAAATCCAGGAAGTGAACAGGCAGCAGCTTCAGCTACCCACAGTTAAAATGTATGCAGCCAAACTCAGTGGCGGGAGATTTCTGCAGCATATTTGGCAAGTACAGAATCACAGTATATATAAAATAATATGCAAAGTGGTTGGAGGGAAGCTTCAGAATGGCTTAGATGTTTTTATTACAAATTATGTGAGCAGACTGCAGTTCCTCTTTAATTTTCTGTAGTAAAGAGTCCTAGTTAGCTGTATAGAGATCGTTATAGGAGACAGTCAGATGGACCACTAGGTATCGGAGAGAATATGGTTGCAATTGAAAGGAGTAATCCTGTTTTAAGGTGAGGTAGTCTTGCTCCAAGGTAACGTTAAGTGTCTTGGATTTTTTTCCTCATTCGCCTCTAGTCCCTTTATGGTGACAAAATCAGCAAGGACCGATCAAATATTGGGTAGTGATGTGTATGGTTCCATTACATGTAAGATTGCAAAGTCCACAAATTCCGTTTGTCAGGTGCCGTCTATCGAGACGCCAGGAATGGCTGGGAAAAAATGGAGTGCGATAGTCAGGGGTTCTAATGCTAGTGCAAATAATAGCAGCAAAAGGGGGCATCCCTGGTGAGTACCTCTGTCTGTAGGAAATTGCATAGATTTGTAGCCCGCGTACTTGACATATGTTTGAGAGAAATCGTACAGTGCTGACACTCGCTTACAGAAACGTGGTCCAAAGCACCATCTGGGCAAGAGGTGAAAGAGGACCAAAAGACTGAGTCAAATGCCTTATGGGGGCCTAATGAAAGCAGTAAAAAAGGGATGTTGTGTCTTGGCTATTTTCATTTAAATTGATGATGCCTTATATATTGTCGCTCGCTTGGCGACTTGGTCTTTACTAATCAGACATCCAATGTAAGAGTAAGATTGGTCTGTAATTGGATCGGGTAGTATGATCCTTCTGGGGCTTGGAGAGCATGGATATGTCTGTATGGAAACTATGACCCTTAAGGTTATAATTGAAGGCATTTGTTAAATGTGTAAGAAGGTCTGAGATTTTGTAATAGGATGCGGTAAAGCTGTCAGGGACCAGTTTTTTGTGCAGTTTAAGGGATTTTATCACCTGCGAGACGTTTTTGGACATCTGAAGTAAAAGAGCCTTCTAGTTTAGCCTTGGTGCCAGTGGGTAGCTTAGGGAGAGAAACCTTCACGAAGAAGCTATGAAATACGTTGTCGTATAAGGAGTAGGGGTGGCGTACAATTTGGCCAGCTGATTACAGAATTGCAGCTGTTGGAATGCCTAGCAATTTATTGTGGTTGCTAGTGATTCAATGGCAAACAGTCTTGAGTCAAATTGGCTAATAAAGCATCTTGTTTGTTGCTTTTTACATATAAAAAAGGTGTTTGACCTGCCCCAAATGCTTTTTCAGTGGCATCAGTCAAGGTGTCTAATTCTAAGCATGCTTTGTCTAGAGCACCTCTATGTTGTGGTAAAGGGTGTGATTGGAAGGCTAGCCCGGTAGGAGGATTCAAGGCAACTATCTGTTTCTTGGTCTTTAGCTTAAGGAACTGTTCGCAGGAGGGGGAAAGGAAAAAGGAAATGGGGGGGGGGGGGGGGTTGACTTTTTTTAATTTACTATTTAATGCAAGGCTTGGCTGAGGTTAAGATGACATCATCTGCATACCTCACAAGGAAGCCAGAGGAAGCCTTGTATTCATTGGTAAAATAGGTGTCCTATGAGGCTTAGCCCAACTCTATTTTGTTCTGGCAGCAGACAGGAAGTCCCCACTGATGCTACATACAGTTTATATTTAAACTTGCGTTCTTAAAAGAAAATGGTTGATTTGGAGCAAGCTATTTAAAGTAAAAGCAAACATGGAGTTAGGCTTTATTATCTGAGCGCTCTGGTGCTGCCATGTGATCTCCCCAGTGGCTGGCTTTAGGAGGGACAGCCGGCATCAGATGCCCCATAGTAAACTTTATGGGTGACATCACAGGCATTCCATCTGTTGTTGGCGCTCTCTCCTCTCCCCTAAAGTAACCCGCTGGGGAAATCACATGACTGGACCAGAGTGCTCTAAAAATGAATTATATGAATCTTACTTTTGCATAGTAGTTTAGCATAGGTGTTGGAAGGTGGGGAGGGAGCAGTGTTAGGCAGGCCATACACTGTTCGAATTTTGTCAGGAACAACCAGCAATGCTGGGTTTTACCTGCGGGTTATAGCCTGGACTTGTACTTTAGGTCCCTTGAATAATTGGGTTTTCTTTTTTGCACTTCGTTCCTCGGACAAAGAATTGAGAGCCTTCCTGTCTCCTAAGCCTAACTACTGGTTCATTACTGTGACAGGCATCCTCTGTTAGTTTATTTTATTTGCCTAGTTCACTTTTTTTTATTGTCCGAACTCTAAGCACACTGTAGGAAGCTCACTGGTGTATTTAGGTTTTGTGCTGCCCTAGGCCTGACTAAATTCATGCACCCCCCCAATTTAAATACGACCCACCCCTTGCTGCCAAGGTCACACCTCTTCCTGTTTAAGACCTACCCTATCATCTGTAAACCACACCCCTTCCTCTTTAGGCTCATTTGGCACCTTTCAGGGGGGAACGGGTGCCTGTTTTTGACAGGTACCCTTCCCCACTCCCTGGAGACTGCGCTGTCCCCTCTGAAGTTCGGCCCCCCTCCTCCTTTCTCCACTGGGGCATTCAGAAAGTGCAATGCGCTTCGCACACGTGCAGTAGTGAACCGTCCGGTTTCCCTTACCATGAATGATTGTGGCAAAACCCAAGAGCCAATCCGAATATTGTCTGAGGTGTCGACATCGCGGGATTCCTGGACAGGTAAGTGTCCTAATATTAAAAGTCAGCAGCTACAGTATTTGTAGCTGCTGAGTTTTAATGTTTTTTCACGGGGTGGGGGCGGGACTCCTCTTTAATGAGTTTGCATTGATGGAACACTTTATTGCAATATCATGATCTGCATATTAATGCACTTTCACTAAATGTGGACTGTTTAAAGGGTTTGCATTGATTTTAGCATGCATGGAGCACTTTGCACAGGCCAGTGGCGGCTGGTGCTCAAAATTTTTTGGGGGGTGCAAACAAACAAAAAAATTCAGAAAAAAAGACATCAAACGCAGCCTCACTGTGCCCCATCAAACGCAGCCTCACTGTGCCCCATCAAACGCAGCCTCACTGTGCCCACCAAACGCCAACATTGTTCCCATAACACTGATATAATTTATTAAGTAACTTTACCTGCTGTCCTGGGGGGTTCCCTTGTGCTTCTCTCTCTCTCTCTCTCTCTCTCTCCTCACTGCCAGACCCCGCCCCAGTGCTGAGGAGAAGAGTCAAGCAGTGCGGAGGAGGGTAGGCGGAGCATAAGGCTCCACCTCTGCCAGTCACCGGCCGCTTATGGGGGGGCGTGTGATGGGGGGGCGTGAGTCACACGCCGCCCCCCGCATGAGAGAAAGTCCCCCCATGTGTCTTCCCGATTCCTGGCTCCCGCGCCCGCCTCCCACACACATGCCATACGCACGCCCCTCCACCCTCTGCCAAGCACGCCCATACATAGCAGCACCGCCCGCTACAGCAAGGCGGCCGCCGTGGGCTGCATGTGTGCAAGGGGGGGGGGGGCGGCCGCCGCCAGAGCCGGGAATCGGGTGGGGGGACTTTCTCTCATGCGGGGGGCGGCTTTTTTCTCCGCCCCCGCAAAGTTCAGCCCTAGGCCTTGTTGGCCTAGGCCAAAACACAGCCCTGAGGAAGCTAAAGGTTAGTGCCTATAGTGATAGAAATATGGTGGCTTAGATTTCTAACTGCCTTATAAAAATACCTGTTCTTGACTTTCACTGTTCTGTCAGTACGTTTTGAGTCTCTGAACCGGGACAAGCAATAAAGATTATTAAAGTCAGTATGCAGTTAAAATTTCTAATCAGCTGACTCTTTACAGTAACTCAGGCATTACTCAAGCCACTGGATCAACCTGGTAGCCAGGTAATTAGTACTTCTAATCATCCATTGAGCAACCCATGAATGTATTAGGAACTATAGATTATACTGCAACCTACTTGAAAAATAGACACTAAGCACCAAAAAATTGTTTCGCTCAGTGTTTTTAGATTACTGCAGAGGTATTTTTAGGTCCAGAGCTGTGCTTTCGGTTATCAGCATTGTCCTGTAAGAAGCCTAATTAGGTGATTGCATAGAGGCTGTTTTGAGTCTAATAACTTCCTTTTTACCAAAAATGGTTTCGGCTTTTTCTTAAATGAGAAGCCCAGCCTGAGCTTGTTTGGCTGGGCTTCTCCTATGGGTCACCAGTTGCTATGACGGCCGCTCTCCGCCCCCCCCCCACAGCTCAGTGCTCAAGTGATGGAGGAGCAGAGCTGCTGATTGACAGGCATCAGCTCTCTCTGCTCGGGGAGCTGAGAGAACCGAGCCATCGGTGTTCAATGGCTTGGTTCTCAGTGCAGAGATGCTGGGGGACTGATGCTGCATCCACCTAGGTAAGTATAAAACTGCAATAACCCTGATTCCCATACTTCTCCTTTAATGAGGAGCAGTAAAACCTTAGATTTCTTATCAAGGTTGTTTACAGCTTACAGAAACTTTTTATATTTACCACCCCACATGTTTGTAGTCATGGTTTTTTCATACGGTTTTCTACACCTAAAGCATGGCTGGCATGCAAGGAATTATAACCTCTAGAGTTGGGCTACAGTGTCAGTTATTTCTGCGAGCTGCACGTAAGCTATGGTTTCTGAATAGAATCCCATGTCTCTCATTGAACTAAAAAAAAAAAAAAAAAAATCCGTTATTCATAAGCAGAGGTTAGCTGTTATATGAAGTAAAAGTCTAAATTAAGATTTTCACACAGTGCACAGCAGATTTGAAAGTAGGTAACCATTGTTTTTGGTTTCATACCACTTTTTTTTTTTCTTCTTTTCAGCCCCAACAGATTACCAAAGAGGTGTCTCCAGAGCTAAAATCTAACAAAACCTTTGATGTCACTTTACTGAATATAAGTACAATTGCCTCAGCCATTGCAAATGCCTCGTGCAGTGCAGACCCTTCAGAGTTGGCAGCTATGATACTAGCACTGTCAAATAGAAATAAAGGAAGTTTATCTCTTGATGCTTCTGTATATAATGAATCTCTCAGGTGTTTAGAAAATTCCCTACAGAACTCAAATCCTGGAAAGATTTTTGACATGGAGAAGTACTTGAAAGCCACGGTTAATTTCCAAGACAGTGAAAGATTTGACCACTCCATTAAGGATTTTTTCGGGGAGATGTCTCAGGGACATAAGCAGCCTCTTACAACAGCTGGAAATCTGGCCAATATTACAGATGTTCAAAAACAGGATTTGATCAGACCGGAAAATTCAAAAGCACTTCAAGTGGGTTGTGTAAAACCTCTGCCTGTAGAAGCAACCCTTAATGGCGCCACTGTGAAACATGCTGTTCCTCATGGAAACCACAAAAATGATGATGCCCAATCGCATGTTCGAACTAGCTTGCCAAAGTCTGTTAAAATGTCTGATTCGAAACGGCTTTCCAACCAACCCTCCAATAGGGCTAGTGTGTGTGATAGTAAAGTAAATAAGCTTGACAAGGAGAATACACAAACTGCTACTCTTATACCAGTTACTAGGCAATCTGATCCAGTAGATTATAAATTAAAGACAGTCCGTCAGCCATCAGCCAGTAATTCAGATCAAAGAGAATGTGGATCATTAAAATCTTGTCTTCAGGACCGTGTAAGGTCTAAGTCACCAAGAAAATCCCCTTCCCACATGTCAGACGATCCACCGGGTGTTAAGGAACCGTGTGGTGTTCGTGGGGAAGCTTCCCAAAAACATGTTTGTTTTCATCCATCACCCAGTCGAAGACCTGAGAAATTCAATGGTAAATATTTAAATGAATAACCTTTTTCCTCTATTCGTCTTCCAGAACAGCACATAAAAGTGGTTCCGCTCACCGAAAACACAATATGAGACTCTCATCTGCATAAATGCCAGCTACTGAACTGCCTCATTTCTCTCCTGTGCCTAGCAGAAACCAAATGTCAAGTATTACCATGTGTTTGTAATCATCAATCTAGTTGCAGAACCCCCCCTCCTTCCCGGTCAAGGCAGCTTTCCCAGAACATTGGGCCTGGATACCAATGTTAATTGGTGTGGAAGGATTCTCTGTGGAGAGCTCCTTACCTCTGTTCAGTTATGTACTTTTACTTTTGCCCCCAGACGTTTCCTTTATCCACCTTAGGGATAGACAACTATCCATATTTAGTGGAACCTAGTTGGTCTCGTCTCGTAGGCTTAAAGCAGAGTTCCACCCAAAAATTGAACTCCCGCTTTTCCGGTTCCTCCCCCCCCTCCGGTGTCACATTTAGCACATTTCAGGGGGGAGCATATACCTGTCTAATACAGGTATTTTGCTCCCACTTCCGGGCATAGATACCCGAGCCACCCGCGGGTAGCTATGCCACTTCCCATCCCCCTTGCTGTCTTCTGGGAGACGCACGGGTCCCAGAAGACAGCAGGGACCAGCGGGATTGCGCAGCGCGGTTCGCAAGGCTTCACTTCCTAATTCCCTTTACCGAGGATGGTGGTGGCAGCACCCGAGAGCCGAGGGACTGATCGGCTTTGGGTGCCGACATCGCGGACGCCCTGGACAGGTAAGTGTCCTTTTTTTAAAAGTCAGCAGCTCCATCATTTGTAGCTGCTGATTAAAAATCGGCGGACCTCCGCTTTAAGTAGTGAGACTTGACCTACAAAGTATACAAGAGCATGCTGTAGCTTTTCTGATGCAAAGCTTTGTGGTGCCTGTGTTTTTTATTTAATTTTTTTTTTTTTTTTTTTTGCCCCCTTCCTTCTAGGTTTGTGGTGTGTGTGTGTGTGTGTGTGTGTGTGTGCTTTTTTTTTGTTGTTTTTTTTGTGTTTTTTCTTTTTCTTTTTTCAAAGTGTATTTTGAGTTATTTGCTTTGAAGGTGTGGGGGCCCTTAAAGATTAATAGGCAGAGTTGCTCTTAAGGAAGAAAAAAAATGCATGGGAAGCACAAGCCGGCAATAGACACCAATGTGTGCGATGCATACTTTGGTTAGAACAGCTAAAATGATTGCCTTGAGCCTGGAACACCAATTCATTAGATTCCAACTTTATATCAAGCTGAAAATTTATATTGCAGATGCTTCTGTGGTTTTAGTGTGTATAAAGTGCAGGATCACAGCACTGGCTAATACAATAAGGAGACTTAAAAGTTGGCCTGGGAATTTGGTTTTTAAACTTGAGCCTAGTACACACGATCACAAAAAAAATTTACAAAAATTATTGCTTTTGGGGGTTTATTTAACCTTCTTGAATCCTATGCCTCAGATCACAAAAATAATCCCTTTTATCTTAAACTTAATTCACAAGAGTTATAGACTGAACACTGTTTGATCCCCCTTCTCTTCAAAAAAAAATGTAAAGGCAAAAGGTGATAGGCCTAAGGGGACCCTCACAGAAATTTCTAAGGTTTACTGTAAGATTGGCAAGGCACAAAGCATTGGCAGTTTAGGCACCCTTTTTGTTCTCTAGTTGGCACTGCACATATTCGAAAAGAAAATTGAACTTCCTTTGTCCCATACTTGGAAGTTCTCCTTTTAACATGGTCAGAGTCTCAACTAATGACAACAGACTTGGAGGAGACTGGGAAGCAGTGCAGAGTTGTAAATGTGGAAACATCAAATTTCGCTCCAGATGGTAACGTTTCTGGGCTACAATCTAGAAAATCTTCAGATAGCCATAGATTTGCTAGTGGTCCCAATATAGACTTTCATATCAATAGTACCTCAGGCAGTCAGAGTTTGACCTTGTGGAAAAATCTTGCAAACTTATCCCAAGGTTGAGTATAGCTACCAAGCAGCCAGGCATAGATAACTATATGCAACCTCTTGGGAGTGGGGACCGAATTTAAATAATTTTGCAACTCCGGAGTTAGCAGTGGGCAGAGAAAATCTTCCGGCCTTGTATTTCCTGTTTTAGGTCAGCGGTGCCACTCTTAGGTGCTGTACTGGAAGGTTTTGGGAAATGAAATTAGCAGGTAACTTCATATTGAGGCCGTGATGCTAACACTCTAAAGAGTTTCTTCACCTTTACCAAAACCTGCCTATGCAGGTAAAGGGCACCTGTAGGTAAACACAAACTCTGCAGCTTTGACTAAAGTTCTCTCCTGGGCGTTTCCTTTGCACATTTCATTCCTATATAAAGTGTTTTTACACATAAAAAAAATGTGACAAAATGTTTTCTTTGCAAAATAGTGCTTTTAGGATTTATACATGGTTTTTGTTTTGGCAGAGAACAAAACTGTTGCAGAATATGTTGCCCACACGGCAGAAGAAGAACAGTACAGTTTTAGACCTTCTACTTCCCCTTTGATTCACTCCTCTCCTAGCCAAGATTCACTGAAGATACCTGAAAACGGGTGGGTGACCTTTGTGAGGCAGTAGAGTGTATTACGTAGCGTTCTGCAGCATTGTGGGGTGTGTGCAATTTTTTGCCATCTACTGTTGCTAATTTTACTTTTCCTCCTGAAGATCTAGCGATTCTCCACAAAGGCAAGCGTCTCTGCAGAAATTTTCTCATGCTCCTTCATCTCCTGATTCGTCATGCCTCAGTCCTAGTCTAAGTAGATTGACCTATATCTCCATCACAGAAAACACATTGCAGAATTTAAGTATTCATAGTCCTGAAAAGAAAAAGGTAAGAAGTGACTGGTATCCATGTTGTGCTTATGACACTGGTGTCCAAGAGGTTGCTTACCACAAACTACTGAGATATGCACGTGTGTTGGCACCATTACTGCATGATTATCATTCATGAAGAATTAACAAATAGAAGGCACATATAGTCATGTAATTAGGACATTTTTTCCCCTATTTTTGTGCTCCCATGTCCAACATTCGAATTTATCAAACTTGTCAGGTAAAAGGAGCCATCAGTTTATGGACATCTTGGACTGTAAAAAACGGAATAGAATCTTTGATCATTTCTGATTTTACTGATTGATTTAATTTTTCAGAACTGATTTAAAATGTTCTAAGTGATATTGCTTCTCAGTTACTAATATTGACTTGAAACAGCTTCTTATGATCATTAAAAACTTAAGCTCCAGAAGATTTTACCCCTTCATGACAAGCCATGTTTTTTTTTTACCCTTTAGCACTGCACTACTTTAACTGGTAACTGCTCGGTCATGCAATGCTGTACCCAATTGAAATTTATATCCTTTTTTTCACACAAATTAAGTTTTTATTTGGTGGCATTTATCGCCACTGGGTTTTTTGTTATATAAATGAAGAAAAGACCC